>NW_028257171.1:1800000-2050165 GCF_035046125.1 Drosophila serrata | reverse complement strand
AAATTAATGAGTTTTTGGCTTAGTTATGAGATTTGTAAGCTATGATTTTTTGTAAAAATTGTCTGTTTTTATACCTTTTTGAAGGGTTTTTTTTATTGTAGTCAAAAACTTTAAATTGCATCAACAAACGTGGTATGCAGATTTGTTAGTGCTTTAAAAACTCGCACAGAACATCTTTCCGAATCAAAATTAATGCTATTTTGGCTTAATTATGATGTTTGGAAAACATTGATTTTTCAATGAAATTGTCTGTTTTTATACCTTTTTTGCAGAATATAATTTCAGTCAGACGATTGAAACGCAGTGAAGGAATCATTTGCGACCCTATAAATCATATATATTCTTGATCAGAATGAACAGGAGAATCTTATTTGGTATGTCTAAAAGAAAAATAACATTTTCCGAATTTTGTTAAAATTTTAAATTTTCATAAGGGGTTACATCATGATTTTTTTCAAAAATCGACAAAAAATTGAATTTTAAAAACTTAAAAACTGAGTATGCAGATTTGTAAATCTAGTAAAAACTTGCATAGAGCAGCATTCCAAATTAAAATTAATGAGTTTTTGGCTTAGTTATGAGATTTGTAAGCTATGATTTTTTGTAAAAATTGTCTGTTTTTATACCTTTTTGCAGGGTTTTTTTTATTGTAGTCAAAAACTTTGAATTGCATCAACAAACGAGGTATGCAGATTTGTTAGTGCTTTAAAAACTCGCACAGAACAGCTTTCCGAATCAAAATTAATGCTATTTTGGCTTAATAATGATGGTTGGAAAAGATTGATTTTTCAATGAAATTGTCTGTTTTTATACCTTTTTTGCAGAATATAATTTCAGTCAGACGATTGAAACGCAGTGAAGGAATCATTTGCGACCCTATAAATCATATATATTCTTGATCAGAATGAACAGGAGAATCTTATTTGGCATGTCTAAAAGAAAAATAACATTTTCCGAATTTTGTTAAAATTTGAAATTTTCATAAGGGGTTACATCATGATTTTTTTCAAAAATCGACAAAAAATTGAATTTTAAAAACTTAAAAACTGAGTATGCAGATTTGTAAATCTAGTAAAAACTTGCATAGAGCAGCATTCCAAATTAAAATTAATGAGTTTTTGGCTTAGTTATGAGATTTGTAAGCTATGATTTTTTGTAAAAATTGTCTGTTTTTATACCTTATTGCAGGGTTTTTTTTATTGTAGTCAAAAACGTTGAATTGCATCAACAAACGAGGTATGCAGATTTGTTAGTGCTTTAAAAACTCGCACAGAACATCTTTCCGAATCAAAATTAATGCTATTTTGGCTTAATTATGATGTTTGGAAAACATTGATTTTTCAATGAAATTGTCTGTTTTTATACCTTTTTTGCAGAATATAATTTCAGTCAGACGATTGAAACGCAGTGAAGGAATCATTTGCGACCCTATAAATCATATATATTCTTGATCAGAATGAACAGGAGAATCTTATTTGGCATGTCTAAAAGAAAAATAACATTTTCCGAATTTTGTTAAAATTTGAAATTTTCATAAGGGGTTACATCATGATTTTTTTCAAAAATCGACAAAAAATGGAATTTTTTAAATTTAAAAACTGAGTATGCAGATTTGTTAATCTAGTAAAAACTAGCATAGAGCAGCATTCCAAATTAAAATTAATGAGTTTTTGGCTTAGTTATGAGATTTGTAAGCTATGATTTTTTGTAAAAATTGTCTGTTTTTATACCTTTTTGCAGGGTTTTTTTTATTGTCGTCTAAAACTTTGAATTGCATCAACAAACGTGGTATGCAGATTTGTTAGTGCTTTAAAAACTCGCACAGAACAGCTTTCCGAATCAAAATTAATGCTATTTTGGCTTAATTATGATGTTTGGAAAACATTGATTTTTCAATGAAATTGTCTGTTTTTATACCTTTTTTGCAGAATATAATTTCAGTCAGACGATTGAAACGCAGTGAAGGAATCATTTGCGACCCTATAAATCATATATATTCTTGATCAGAATGAACAGGAGAATCTTATTTGGCATGTCTAAAAGAAAAATAACATTTTCCGAATTTTGTTAAAATTTGAAATTTTCATAAGGGGTTACATCATGATTTTTTTCCAAAATCGAAAAAAAAATTGAATTTTTTAAATTTAAAAACTGAGTATGCAGGTTTGTTAATCTAGTAAAAACTAGCATAGAGCAGCTTTCCAAATTAATATTAATGATTTTTTGGCTTAGTTATGAGATTTGTAAGCTATGATTTTTTGTAAAAATTGTCTGTTTTTATAACTTTTTGCAGGGTTTTTTTTATTGTAGTCAAAAACTTTGAATTGCATCAACAAACGTGGTATGCAGATTTGTTAGTGCTTTAAAAACTCGCACAGAACAGCGTTCCGAATCAAAATTAATGCTATTTTGGCTTAATTATGATGTTTGGAAAACATTGATTTTTCAATGAAATTGTCTGTTTTTATACCTTTTTTGCAGAATATAATTTCAGTCAGACGATTGAAACGCAGTGAAGGAATCATTTGCGACCCTATAAATCATATATATTCTTGATCAGAATGAACAGGAGAATCTTATTTGGCATGTCTAAAAGAAAAATAACATTTTCCGAATTTTGTTAAAATTTGAAATTTTCATAAGGGGTTACATCATGATTTTTTTCAAAAATCGACAAAAAATTGAATTTTAAAAACTTAAAAACTGAGTATGCAGATTTGTAAATCTAGTAAAAACTTGCATAGAGCAGCATTCCAAATTAAAATTAATGAGTTTTTGGCTTAGTTATGAGATTTGTAAGCTATGATTTTTTGTAAAAATTGTCTGTTTTTATACCTTTTTGCAGGGTTTTTTTTATTGTAGTCAAAAACTTTGAATTGCATCAACAAACGTGGTATGCAGATTTGTTAGTGCTTTAAAAACTCGCACAGAACAGCTTTCCGAATCAAAATTAATGCTATTTTGGCTTAATTATGATGGTTGAAAACGATTGATTTTTCAATGAAATTGTCTGTTTTTATACCTTTTTTGCAGAATATAATTTCAGTCAGACGATTGAAACGCAGTGAAGGAATCATTTGCGACCCTATAAATCATATATATTCTTGATCAGAATGAACAGGAGAATCTTATTTGGCATGTCTAAAAGAAAAATAACATTTTCCGAATTTTGTTAAAATTTGACATTTTCATAAGGGGTTACATCATAATTTTTTTCAAAAATCGACAAAAAATTGAATTTTAAAAACTTAAAAACTGAGTATGCAGATTTGTAAATCTAGTAAAAACTTGCATAGAGCAGCATTCCAAATTAAAATTAATGAGTTTTTGGCTTAGTTATGAGATTTGTAAGCTATGATTTTTTGTAAAAATTGTCTGTTTTTATACCTTTTTGCAGGGTTTTTTTTTATTGTAGTCAAAAACTTTGAATTGCATCAACAAACGTGGTATGCAGATTTGTTAGTGCTTTAAAAACTCGCACAGAACAGCTTTCCGAATCAAAATTAATGCTATTTTGGCTTAATTATGATGGTTGGAAACGATTGATTTTGCAATGAAATTGTCTTTTTTTATACCTTTTTTGCAGAATATAATTTCAGTCAGACGATTGAAACGCAGTGAAGGAATCATTTGCGACCCTATAAATCATATATATTCTTGATCAGAATGAACAGGATAATCTTATTTGGCATGTCTAAAAGAAAAATAACATTTTCCGAATTTTGTTAAAATTTGAAATTTTCATAAGGGGTTACATCATGATTTTTTTCAAAAATCGACAAAAAATGGAATTTTTTAAATTTAAAAACTGAGTATGCAGATTTGTTAATCTAGTAAAAACTAGCATAGAGCAGCTTTCCAAATTAATATTAATGATTTTTTGGCTTAGTTATGAGATTTGTAAGCTATGATTTTTTGTAAAAATTGTCTGTTTTTATACCTTTTTGCAGGGTTTTTTTTTATTGTAGTCAAAAACTTTGAATTGCATCAACAAACGTGGTATGCAGATTTGTTAGTGCTTTAAAAACTCGCACAGAACAGCTTTAAGAATCAAAATTAATACTATTTAGGCTTAATTATGATGGTTGGAAACGATTGATTTTGCAATGAAATTGTCTGTTTTTATACTTTTTTTGCAGAATATAATTTCAGTCAGACGATTGAAACACAGTGAAGGAATCATTTGCGACCCTATAAATCATATATATTCTTGATCAGAATGAACAGGCGAATCTTATTTGGCATGTCTAGAAGAAAGATAACATTTTTCAAATATTGTGAAAATTTTAAAATTTGATAAGAGGTTACATCGTTCTTTTTTGTGTATGCATACTATTATGTTTCTAGCTACTATTATTTTTCTGATTAAAATTATAATATCCTGCAAAGGTATAAATTACTTAAAAATGGTAAAGAGTTAAAATTCCTGTGATTAAATATTTTATTTATTTTATATATATATTATATATGATCTTTCATGGTTCCAGATTTTCCTTAAGTCCGCTCCTGATTTGTTTAGCATAACTCCATGCCACTGGCCTCCGAACGGAGCAGAGGAAGCGCAAAAAATCTCATAATTGCAAAGCAGTTTGCCGCAGGTGCGCCACCCGCCCTGGATGTGGATGTGTACGTAGGATGTGGATACTCCAGAGATGAGGGGATGAGGTGATGGGGATGAGGATGTACCTGGGACCCTGGACAGAGGACGCCAGATGAGCAGCTCTGATAAAGCAGCGAACTGAACGTAAGTAGGTGTGTTGTTTCTGTTGCCGTTGCCTTGATGTTTCAAGATGCAGAAAGAGAAAAGTTGTAAATTCTTATATTTCGAATTTAATTTAAAGAAAATTTATGATGTAATATGACTGATATAAAATGGAAGTAAATGCAAGAAATTTTAAAACTCACAATAGACATGAGAAGCAAGTTCTTTAAGATGTTACTTCAGAAAGATATTGTATTGTTACGATTCAACAATTAAAGGGGAATCTTTTTATTTTACTTCATGTTGCCATAAACCTTTTCTGCAAAATTTTCCAGTTTTGTTCGGTTAATACTTAAATTTTGATTGATTTTTACTCATAAGGTATTTATTTCTGTGCTTAACTTGCAACATCCGATGGCAGCAACTTGGTCTCGTTCTCGTATTTAATGCATTTGATCCTTGATGCTGTTGAAAATGAACTGAGCCCGAACATGCAATCAAGTTGAGTTGCCTGCCCTCCATCCTCCAGCACCCAGCGATCTCCTCCTGGTTGGAACTTAGGAACCAATCGGGGCAATTTCATGAATGAAAACTCCGTCCGTCTCGTTTGGGGAGTTTGCATGTTTCGGCTCTCGATACACACGCACACCCACTCATGATGCGGATTTCTGATGGGGATTTTCTGAACTAGCAACATTTTGCCAAAGCCAAAGTCGAAGCCAGTCTGGAGCTTGGGAGCTATAGAGTTTGTGGAGCTGTGGAGCTGCAGCTGCAGCGCATTAACCTCGAATCGAAAACTCCTTCTGCTGCCTGCCTGCCTGCCTGAGACGGGCAAGCAAAATATTTACCAAAGTGATTAAGATGCCTGAGTAATTTTTAACACAATTACGCTGCCAAACAGACGACGCTGGAGTTGGACTTGGAGTTGGAGACGGAGACGGAGACGGAGCTGGTGCCGGAGTTGGAGTTGGAGTTGGGGTCTGCTGCGTTGTGCTACCTCACTTACACCGCAACGCCACGATTGCCAGGTTGCTGCTGCTGCTGCTGCTGCTGTGTTGCAGCTGCAATGCTGCTAATGACCAGGCACAGGCTGCAATATAAACTGTGGCATTGTCTGACTGTCTCCCCGAGAGTCTCCCCTTATTTTCGAACACCCAGCGACTTGTGTGTCTGTGCCATTAGCACTGCCACACTAGGCTGGCTTTAATCGTAGCGAGGCGGCTCCAAGCACACACACAAAACAGGCCCAACTAAGGCTCAAGTTTGGACCAAAACCAAAACCAAAACCAAGGCGGGTGTTCACGCATCACTGTTTTTTCACAGCCTTCTTTTTATTTTGTATTTTTTGTATATTTTTGCTCAAACACTCTATCTTCATAGCTGTGATTTATCGAATTTATGAAGTTTTGGCAGGTGTTGAGCCCATGTTGCCGCATCCCGTGGCATAAAATGATGTTGCCCCATTCAACGCACGACAACCTGCACACACAAAAAAAAAAAATGCAGAGTCGTGACGCATTTGGTTTAGTTTTCGGGGGCTTCGTGTGGCACGACTTTATGCTTCTTTCTGGCCCGAAGAGTTAAGTTAGCCATTGAGGCTTTGGCCATGTGCACCTAGGCAGCGATGCACAAATGCACAAAGAGCCAGGCCATTTGTACAAAAATATTTGTCAACGCCGGGCACTGAGCAAAACAAATTGACAAGGGAATTACAAATTTAACAGGTTGTGTATTTTTCTGGCTTCATTAAGTTAAAATTAAAGGAATTTTGTTAATTTAAGTATTAGTTTATACATCTGTAAAACGTTGTAAGCTTGTAGACAATAATATTTGTTATAGAACAAATATTTTTACAGCTCACGAACTGAATTTAAGACCTTGGTTTTCTAATAAAAATATTATATAGTTTACTCTAAAAGAAAAGAAAAGAGATGCAGAGGTTCTTACTTAGTTATTTAACCGGAGAACCGATTTTAAATTCCTCATTAATAAACTTCCTGTATAAAACAAAAGATCACTTTAATAATAACACCTTTGTGAAACCCTTTTATCACAGATTAAGGCTTAATTTTAGCCAGTTATCAAAAACGGATACATTAACTTAATGCTTTAAAACTAGTGATTCCCTAAGACGCTCTAGGGACTGCTATTAAGTAATATTGGACCACAAATTACTTGACTTTTTGCCGACAGTGCAAAGTGGAAAAATCGCCTTTGGATCCCTGCTTAGCGTACCAGGGGTAAAAGGCCACAAAAGCTCGACTCAACGCCAACTTCAACTAAAACTCCTGGCTAAGAGGCTAATTTCCTCATAGCCAACTCTCCCCCTTTCGGTGGCTCAATGAAAATGAAAATGAGCTCGGCACGCGTTGCCATGGCGCACGACTGGAAAATTGCAGAAGCCGCTTGGCTGCACTTGCGAAAAAGGGGAAGCTTTTGGGTCGGGTCGGAGTTGGAGTTGGAGTTGGAGTTGCAGGAGGGTACCCTTCTTTGCCACTTTCCAGTGGTGTCCCGGCCACGTGTTGCGCATGCGCTCGCCCCTCGAGCTCTGGGTTCCAAGTCGAGCTCTCTGGACATGAGCACGACGCCCTCAGCGTTTGTTTGTCAGGGTCGACTGCGTTGCAAGTTGCAACTCGAAACTGCCGCATCGTGCAGCGGCAGTTGCAATTGTTCTTTGCCTCAGCGAGTGGCGGTGGCGGTGGCGATGGCGTGAGGCAGGCACAAAACAGCAACACTAGCCGCAAGTACACAGGGAAAAATATATACCAGAAATTGTTGAAAGACTATAAGAAATCCATAGGTTGTAGATCTTGAAATAAGCAAAGAGTTACTTGAAAATGAACTTTGTATCAAACAAATAAAGGATTCTTTTCAATAAGTTTTCTTGAGCAGTATCTTTATAAAGTTTAGTATATAAAACATATATATTTTCTTAAGTTTTAACAAATTTAAAGCTCTTTCTTCCTGAGTGCATCAACTGCAGCAACACCAACCACACTGGCAACACCTTCACTCTCTTTGGCTGCGATATCGCGATGATGTATGGTCATGGTTGCCCCTTGTGCCACCACCAAACCCCTCTGGTTCCTCTTCGTGGAGCCTCCATTGGCGGATTGTAGGCGTCAACTCACGTTTATGCTTTGTAGACATTATCGCGCCTGTTTATCTTTAAATTGCAAGTAAATTACTTTCGGCTCGCACAGCGGATGATAAATTGTCTGGGCCGCGTTGAAGGCTCTGACGGATGCAATGAGCCCAAATCAGTGGGTTTTCCCAAAGGGGGTGAGGGGGAAAAATGGGAAAGTATCTATGGCTAGCACCTTCAATTATTCGCTGGTTAAATTCACAGATTCTCACCCGCTTGTGCGAAGATTTCGTGAGCCAGCTTAGCGGCTAATAAATTCCAAATTGCATTATGGCTAATAGAAGGGGGATGACTAACCGAATCGGTAAGGTAATATCGGAAATAGTGAAAATTGCAGATCACCACAGGCTTTTTAAATTGAGAAAAATATAAGAGAACAAAGGGAAAACTAAATTTGTATTTAAGGGATTTTGTTCTCCTCGTTTTTATTCGAGTTTCTTAGTTTTTTCGTTAACTTAACTTAACTTCTTAATAAATAAACAACAATAAACAAACGATTGGCTAATCGGCAATGGATTTTATGGGGGAATCTCTCTCAATAATGGGTCTCGGTGATCCTGACCTTGCCGTACTTGCCATGGAGGGCATGTTTGGCAAAGGACAAGAGGTTCGAATGACTGTGGACATCCAGGTGAGCTGGCACCACCGTCTTGTGGTGCACAATGGCGGCATGGGTGTCATGATGATGGTGGTGCACCACGGGAGCAGTGTGATAACGAGCATAGTGATAGTGATGTGGCAGCTCCTCATGATGGTACACAGTCGTGGGCAGCGATTCCAGATGATGATCGAAATGGTGATCCAAATGGTGATCATCATGATGCACAATGGCAGCACTATGTCCCAGATGAATGCCATCCGAATGATGGATCTCGGCATCCACCAAATGAGGCAGATCCGCATGGTGATAGCCATGATGATGATCCACATGGGGCAGAAGGCCAGCCTGAGCCACGGCCACCAAGGCCAAAATGCACACGAAGAACTGTTGAACATTAAGGAAATTGTTGTAAAAGTTTCTTAATATAAAGTTCAAAAGACATACCTTCATTCTGAGAGATTCCTGGCTTAATTTGAGGGTGTTATCCAATTGCTGGGCTCTACGGTTTTGCCTGCTGAACTGTTGTCTCTTGACTGTGGCTAAACCCCAACGAACCCTATCATTTTATAGGAGCCTCCCAAAGACAATTCAAACGAAATCGAAACTGAAAACCATTGCGTAGCACGTGATAAGAATTAATTAGCTACGAGTATAGGTCTTCCCTCATTATGTAAGGGGAGTGAGGCGCAGTCAACAAACCCTAAGTAGGTGCCTATCCGATCGATGTCATAATTTTATGGCCCACAGCAATGGTTAATAAATACTCCCACAACTTGGCCATTTGGCAACAGTCAACCCAGCAGGTAGTGAAAGCAAAAATCCCACTGACCAACATTTACCTGTAACTGCGATCGGACCTGGAGACGTGAGCAGTCCAAATATTTGGCAAACATCTCTGACGGCCAGAGGTGCGAAAATGTGATCGACGCAAATCGCGGTGTGTGGGTGCTGTTGGTGCCGCTGGCAAACAGAGAAGGTGCCAAAAATACCTGGAACCAGCTTTGTTGAAGGATCAACAATCAATTGGTCGCTAATTGAATATATCACTCCCACAAGATGCCAATTAGAGACGTTTTTCCGTAGCCCACAGTCCCATTCAAGGTGGTGCGAAATTCTAAAATAAACACAACTAACTAGCTAGGCTGTCTGGCTAAGCTCATTAAAATCTGTTGCTGAATAAATTATACATTAATTGAATAGCAAATTGAGCTCTTAGGAAGAGGTGGCAGTTAAGCATATAGGGGCATAGCGATACATTATAGAAATCGTTTCAGTTGAGTAATTTTATAACTTGACTTGTAATTAAAAATTAGCCAATAAATCTTCAGGGAATTAGTCAGATGAAGGGTACTTAATAAATCTAAGTAAATGGAAAATTAAATGTATTAAATTTAATACATTTTCTTATAGCTTATTACCTTAAACGGAAACCCCTTGCTCTCAAAAATGGAGTTAGTATTTCCACACACAAAACCCCTCCTCCTCTGCCATATATTTCACTCCCAGTTTATGGATTTGCCAATTCGAGTTTGCTGAGTTTCCCAATCCCAGGCCAAGTCCCTGGACTGCCCGACTTCCTGTCAACGACGTGCCGGTGAAAAACACGTTCCAATAAGTCAGCCTCGAGAAACATGAATAAATCAGACTGATAAGAGGCAGCACCACCGAAACCACCTGCTGGGATGTGGGTCAGCCTGCAGCTAATTACATAATAATTTGGTCAATCAAACGCTGCCGTTAATGAGCCGCACTGTATGCAGGTGACACATAGAGCAACTCCATCGAACTTGGAAAACGAGCCAGCTGAACCCACGTGCTACGTGCAAGCAACTTGAAATGCCAGACAGGTGTCGTTCCTCGAAACCAAAATAAATAAATAAAAAACAGAGTACATGGTAGAGCGAATTTGTTTTTGGGGTTCAAAAGCGCGATTGCAATTTGTACACAACTGACAAATGGTCTAAATAAAAGTTAAACGTTCTAACACTCGCAAATATATCAATTCGGGAGGGTATAAATCTTGAGAAGAAATAAGATTTAGAAAGAAAGAAAAGTATCTTTGGGATGCCGAAGGTTATGCACTCTATCAGTTTTCAAATGAATTATGGGATCTTATCGAAAATGGGTTAAAAATTGCCGTATTCTTTGAATACTTTATCGACATTTTCATATGACAATTTTTATTGAGAAGTAAAAGTTTAAAATACTCATAATTTAATCAAATGCTGAAATGCTGATCAAGAATATATATGACTCATAGGGTCTGATTAAAAGTAGAATACCTTGGAAAAAAAAGTTGAGAAAATAACAAATTAGGACGAATATCAGCACACTAATTCTTTGAGGCTTTCAATCCATATTTATTGATTTTATTTTCATTAAAATTCAAGACATGAAAGTTATATAATTATTGTAATAAAGAACACCGAATGATGAAATCTGAAAAGAATCTTGCATTAGATAATTCCAAATAATTTTCACTTGACTAGATAATCATTTTGCAAGTATATATAACCCATGGGGAGGCAATCAAAGGGGGAGGCATAACAAAAGCAGAGCAGAGCCGCAGTGAAATTAAAAATGAAAATAAAAATAAATAAACTATAATTTATGCGACGTCACCGCACTGGTCGCTGTAATTGAGTGCATCGTTAGCCGGTTGATGGAGCGGAGAGACTGGGGAATGGGAAGGGGGGCTGGGCCGGGAAATTCACGGGGGGGATTGGGTTGGAAGGTGGTGGTGGTGGTCTGCATTAGCTGCCACTACCGATGCCAACAACTAATTTAATGCCAGCGGCAACAGCAGCAGCAGCAGCAGCAACAACGGGCGACGGCAACATGTCAACAGCAACGCCTGACCAAGGATGAGTGGGAAGAGCTGCCAAACTGGTGGGAAAAGTGAGGAAATTCGGGGGGAGGGGGAAAATCACTGGGAAAATGGGGGTACTGTGGGGATGGACACTCTGCATACTTAATGTCTCTCTCTCCCCATTGTGGGCAGATATTTTATGAATATGCGGCCGAAATCATTTTTGCCACACATTCGCCTCGCCTCGAACCACAAATCAGCGGAATGAGAAATTTGATGGTAATTAATATTGTAAGCGAAATTAATGGCAATGCGACACTGCACAGCACTATATACTATACTGAGTGCTTTAGACAATTGGAACACTTCAGCTGGGTATGGCAATCATCAGTTTGTGGGATCGAGGGAAGAGATCAAAAGCGGTCCTCCATCATTCTGTGCATATTTTTCTGTCAGCTAAATGGGTTCATAAATAAATTGTAAGGCTAAATTCGAGTTAAATCAAAAGGGGAGGATATACAAGACAAATATAGAAAAGTAATAACAATTTAAAGGGATATATTATAACTTGACAAGGTATACAACTTAAGAACGTGTTATATAGTAATCAAAGAATTGATACTACATCTTTCCCATTATCATTACCTACAAGATACACCCCATTCCATATCCTTTCAGAATTAATTTCACAATCATCAATGGGGGAACAACAATATATGGGATAATCGCCTGATTGGCTTGCTACCTTGATTACCCTTTTTCCTGGGAATCTAAATCATCAGGAGTAGCTTGGTAGCTATTCGTAGCAACTCCCTCCGTTTCTTACTATATACATATTTTTGCAGGTGTTTCACGTGGCACTGTGCCAATTTGTAAGCGAATATTGTTTTCGCTTTGGTCCAGTGCACGATTTTTAATCATTACGAAGGCGATCTTCATATGAGTCTCTGAGTGCGCCTCTGTTCAATCTATATTTCTCTCGCTCTCTGCCCCCGATCGGCGATACAAATTGCTATATATGCTAGTTCAGTTCAATTCCCGCTCGATTATTGCATTTTCGCCAGGTAATGAAGTTCAACAAAAAGTTAATCGGAAAAGCGCAGGCCCCGCAACTAAATAGACAAATGATACGGAACGGAAGCTGCTCCAGACGGCGGTTTCTCTCCACCTTTTTTGTTTCCCCCTCATCTGATCAGCTATATATTTTTCTATACTCCTCCACTGGACACTCCATCGATGCACTGGGAGAAATATTGATGAGATAGAGTAAGGTACACTTAGGATTTTTGTAAAACTTCTCTTCCTTTGAACTATTGTATTTCATATTGCACAAAAGAAAGGGGTCAGAATTCCTCTACATTTTAAAGAGAAGTCATAATCCTAATGCTGAAATAATATATATAATAGTACATATAGCATAGGTTCATTTTGACTTTCCTTTTGTTAGGTTTTATATAAATTTATGGCAAAGTGGTAATTAAATGGTATTTTCTCCCTCTGCATTCCTTCTTCTGGCCAATTGTGCGGTGGGCTTTGCTTGGCACATTAGCGGCTATAAATTGTCTTAATGCCCGCACACAAATGCAGATCTTCAGAGTCTGAATAACAAAAAAAATAAAAATCTGGAGTGCGCCGGGAGGAGCTGCAGCGATCGCAGAAACGAGGGGCAACACACAAACACCTTGAATGGCGGCAAAGATCAGACTCGAGATTCAGGCGAGAGTTGCGAACTTTAGCCAGGCAGCGAGATTGTCTCAGTCTCCAGTCCCCAGTCCCCAGTCCCAGTCTCCATTGCAGTCTGCACTCTGATTCAGATCTTCATACATGATCATATAACAAGAGGGCCAGGAGGATGAAGAAGATCGAAGAAGGGAATACCCTTGAAAAGTTTAGGAACATGAAGTTAAAAGATATAACTTACTTTCCCCAGAATTTGTCTTTATATTATCATCTGTTAACAAATTTCTAGTAGTTCTTTAAGAGTTCCTATAATATTCGAAATCAAAACCAATCTCTGCTCTAGGGTATCATTAGTAGCAACCAAGATTCATGTGCTATGAAGAGGTGCCATGGTGTGCCTCTTGGAACTCCAAACTGAACCAAGTCAGAGTTGGCCTCTAGCTTATGCAACTCCTTGGCCTCACTTGCATGTCCAATCGCTGCGAGATTGTGAAAATTGTAACGCTCGATTGAGAGCTCAAAGTTGCTGCCGTAGATGCAGCAGTTGCTGCTGCTGCTGCAGTTGCTGCTGCAGTTGCTGTTAATAATATTGCACAAAAGGCAACTTAGCTTAGCTTTTGCGAAAGTTCGTCAGCAGAACAATGGCCAGGCGCACTCAATTGAAGTGTTGTGCCTCGATTCCCCCAACTCTCCTTCTGCCCGATTCCTGGCCAAGAACTCTGGGCCATTGTCAGTTGATTTCATCTGAAATAGAAAGCATGCAATTTTCATGCCATGACCGTGGCGTCGATAGGCGGCAGCAATTGATCTGCCAGCGATCGCCAGCGATCGATTGAAGGAGTTATTACACGCGAACAATGCAGGATCGATGCTGCAAGGAGGAGGAGGAGCAGGATGAGGGATCATCGATGAGGATCAGAGCTATTGCTCTATTAGCGTTTTCGGATCTCCGATGAGCGAGGCATAATGATTTTGCGGAATTCCGAATGGATTGGACCACAGTCGCAGTGCCAGCGGTGAGACAGGTGCTAATTTCATAGAACGGCCAATTGAAATGCCTCGAAAACAGAAAAGAATGAAACGGACTGCCAAGAGATCTTCTAAAGCGGCCGACAAGTGCGTGGCTAAAATCAACTACCAATTACACTGATCATCAGGGAAGTGGAAATACAAATACTTACCAATTTTTAATAAAAATATTCAATTAAAATAGAAAACTATACTATTTATTTTGATATAAAAGTAATTGATTCTTTTCATTAATTTGAAGTATTTCCTAAAGGACTAAAATACTTTAAATATTTAATAAATCCCATCTTTGTCATTTAATTTTTAATATATATTTCATTAATTTATCCATTTTGCAGCTTAGTGTTTTGGACCAATCTAGCAATTGGCCAATTGACTTTGGCCAACGGTTAGCGGTTCCATCTACTAGGTCGCCTTGGCATCCGCATTGAGAGAACGAGATGCGATTGGATCTACAGAACGTTTAATTGACCCTCTCTCTTCCAGCTGCCTCCGGTGACCTCATCTGGTGCCTGATCCTTAACCATATACACAGATACCCATTCCCTTAACCATTTTTAATTACCATTCCCACGCACAGCGGGTGACAACAGGTAGCCAAGGCCACACAGGGACACACACAGGAAGCCGGCGGTGTACTAAGGACCCTTAATGGGCCCATCGATAAGGACGCACTTGCCTCCTAGGACACCATATCCCTTTCCCTAGACGCAGGCCTCTTTAATGTTCGCTCATAAATTTTCAGTCGTTGAATGAAATCGATTGAAAATTGATTGAGTTTAACTGTAAATGCATTTTTAAGCGTATGTTTTGCTGTGTTTTGTTCGGTTTACTCCCTCCAACTGTGGGCCCTCTTATCGCGGCCCAAACATCTAAGTGGCCAAGACACCGGCTCGGAGTTGGATTCAGATTCCGATTCCGATTCGTCGGATGCTGGCAGCTCTCTTTCATGCCTCCGCCTCACTCCTCTTGCCACAGATTTTCCAACTTGGTCTGGTCCATATGCATTTTTATGCATATCGATTCCGGGGCCTTGTAAATCTGTGCGTAAGCCATTAATTCTTTCTTTATTTATACCCTTTCAGGAGGCACCTTCAATCTGTCACGGTATAAAATATATATTTTCCCCCGATTTAGTGGCGAAAATTTAGATTTTCTTTGTGATTGTGAAGGGGGTAGAAAGGAAGGTCCTTAGTACTAGGGATATTTCCTTTGTTGTATTTTGTTTTAATAGTTCTAAGAGAAAGTATAATTATTTTCTATTTAAAAGAATATTATTTAAGCTATATAGACTTGTATACAAATATGATATAGTAGAAATTAATAAATTGGAGCCAATGTTTCTGCTAATCATTTTATTTAAGGTGTTGTGTATATTCATTTTATTTATACTTTCATTGTTCTTAGTTCATCGGAATATATCTCAAAAATACTTCTAGATGTAGTGCTAAAACTAAGAACTCTATGATCTATAAAAGTCAAATACAGCTAAAATATAAAGCCTTAAATATAGGTTATTTAGTTCTATATACTTACTAAAATGTAATTCCAAGTGTATGCAAACTTCGTTGTATTTTCCCCCCCAAAAAGAATTCCTATAAGTCGTTTTCATATCATATATTTATTTATTTTTGTTGTTGGCTCCGTTTCGCCTCGTTTCTCGCCGCCAGCGACTGGCTCTGAATGCCTTTGGGGGCTTGTGTAAAACTGTAATTTTAAATTAATAGCCGCGTATTACAAGCAGTTTATATGCGCAGGCGTAGGAGGCGACCGCTGATGCGCGGGGGTGACACGTGCAGTGGCTCCAAAAAAACAGAAAAAAAGGGGGCACAAAGGTGAGAGGGGATACCTGGGATAGCTGGAGCCCCCGCTTATCTAAGGTGTTGAAATCAACAGCTAGTCCAAACTGAATAAGAATTTATAGCGGAATTATGTGACAGCTGCTGCCGAGGCTCAACAATGGACGCGGCGATCGGAGATCGGAGATTCGAGGCCTTCGAGTTTTGTTTTGGGGAGCATTTCTTACGGCATTTGATTTCAACGCATTTCATTTCATTTGAGTGGATTCCGATACGTTACTATTTCGAATACCTCTTCCTATACCATTTGATTTCTTTTTCTTCTTTGGCTGCTCTTTAATTTTCACCTTTCGGACCTTTTGGGGAAGAATACTTTGGCTAATTTATGCAAATGTATATTTAATCGTCGTTGACAGTTAAGGCGGGCAGCCAAAATTCGAGAACTTGGAGCACAAAGGTCCCAACAAAAAGACAGTCTTCCCCCTGAAGTAGAAGACAGTCTTCCCCCGAAGAAGACTCTCTCCTCCCCCCTTTCTCAAAGATCTGTGGCTCTTTTGTGCGATGATAGATGTTTATGAGGCGGCAACACCCACCGTAGATGGCGTTGATGTTGCTGCAAATTTGTTGACTGCGCATGTTATGCATCTCAAGATGCACTTCTCCAGCTCCTCCAGCTCCTCCAGCTCCTCGTGCTCCTCCTCCTGGAGTTCCTTGGAAATGTGGAAATGCCGTAGATGACACGAGATCGTGTGTTCCTCCCGATATGGCAGTACAACGAGCCAGGGCTTAAAGGAAGTCCTCCTGGTTTCTGTCTATGGATTCGAGGCTTGGGAAGCTCGACGAGCAGGCAAATTAATTGCTCCAGCCAGGTGAACATTTCAGATTAGATATATCGACTTCCATTGAGCTGTTGAGCGAAATGTATTCATTAGAATTAGCTTTTAGTTTGAATTTCTTTGGAGTTAAATTAAAATTTTAGGATCTTTTAAAGCTTGTTTTAGGGTTATTTTGTAAAGGTAATATTTATTTTCAAGTGTCATAAATATTTACATTACTTTAAGCTTCATAAATCAATAAATGAACTAGTCTAGATTGTGATTTATGATGCCCTTCAGATAATTTCCTCTGAGGTCTTTAATATACTCTCTAAACTAGGCTCTAAAATTGATTGTGATTTCTTTAGGCAACCCTCCAGGAATCCATAAGGTTTACAAATACATTCTGTACAATGATATATATATTTATTTGGCATTAAAATGGGAATTACTACCTGAGTTCCGCAATGGCATAAAAAATGGGAAAGCCGAAAGCCAAGAGCTCCAAGTCGTGCTTATATGTATATCTAGCAAATCATGAACAAAAAAGTAGCCACTGCAATGGGCGCCATTGGAAAAATAAATAAAAAAGACAAGAAAATGCAAAGAAAATAGAATAAAACCAAGTGGATCTTGGGATGCCATAGCACGCGCTCCTAGGAGACCCAAGAGTCGGTAGACCACTCGCTAAATATCAATAACATTTTTATTTATTTTGTTTGCGGGCATTTGGGCATTTTTGAGTGCATTTATTATTTGAACGTCCTCCAAAGCGAACGTTTTGTAAAGCGTTTTGTCTGATCGTCCCCCCATTTAGTTACGCCCCCCGTTTCGCGCCCCATAGCCCCCATTTTCAGCCCCCCTTTCTCTCTTTTTTTTTTAGCGTTACGAGCCACTGCGCGCCGAGATTTAACTTTGGATTCTTTCGCTCGAGCTTCTGTTTTAATATCCATTCGCGTGGATAACACTTGGAAAAATCCCCAGCTTAATAACGACAATTAAAGCCTTACAAATTGATAAATATCATTAAAATTAACATAGTTGAATTATATTAAAGCAAATAGCTTCAATGGGGGGAATGGAAGTACAACATCTTTAAGATACATTCTTAAACTCTTGCAGGGTATTATAATTACAGTCAGAAGCTTGTAATCCAGTGAAGAAATCATTTCCGAAGTATAATATATCATATATTAAATAAATCTTATTGATAAGCTTAAATACATATCAGAGGCTTAAATTATTTAAAAAACATTTTCTT
Organism: Drosophila serrata; assembly: GCF_035046125.1. Taxonomy (NCBI): domain Eukaryota; kingdom Metazoa; phylum Arthropoda; class Insecta; order Diptera; family Drosophilidae; genus Drosophila; species Drosophila serrata. The sequence goes on along the minus strand of NW_028257171.1, from coordinate 2,032,324 downwards.
ACCGTGCGTTATTTCCAGTAGCCATGGCTCGTGGTGCAATCGGCAACTGTGCAACTGTGGCAACCTGGCGAACTTGGCAACGTGCAACTTGCAACTTGCAGCTGCAGCATGGACTGCACTTGTCGATCCCTCCTCCTTTGGAGCTGCACCTTGCTCCCTCTCCTCCTTCACCTGCCTCAGTATCGGCGGCGGCTGGCCCTCCTCTTTCGCCAACAATAAATAATAAACCTTTTGTGGATTTTGGTCTTGATGGCGGCGGTGGTGGTGGTGGTGGTGATGGTGCCGGTGGTGCCGGTGGTGCTGGCTACCGATCAGGCCAGGCACGAAGATCAAAGTCCCCGAACCGCCATTGTTCCAGTGGCAAAGAACGTGAGGTGGGGTGGAGTACAAAATGGGATTTCAAGGAGGCGACTGGAAGCCGGCGGCACTTGGAAAGTCCAGCGCTTAGACAAGTGCTAAGTGCGAGGCATTTTTATGAAATTTTAATTAAAAAAACAAGAAAGGGAAAATCGAGCGGAAGCAAACCGGCAGCCGTGCGATATCAGCCAAAAATCACTACACAAGTAGGCATAAAAATCTCTCCGAAAAACCGGTGGCAGTCTTGTCACTTTTCAGTTTCACTAAAACAAAAAAAAAAACAAAAAACCAAATGGGACAGAAAACAAGAAAAAGGTAAAAGGTAAAGTACCAGAAAACACACAAGACGCTGGCGGCATCGTAAAATTCTTAAAAAAACATAAGTATTTTATGGGCCAGTGGCAGGGGGGTCAACTAAAAAAGCAGCCAAGAAATATACTAACTACAAGTTGACAAATTTGAGGCCCAAAAGAGGTCGCGGGCCTCATCAGTCGGCGGTCGAGGCGCCCAAAAGGAAAACCAGGCCCATAAACGACTGCGATTTAATTTAACGATTCCCATACGCCGAGTGGCACACAGATGCAGATACAGATACAGATACACACACTGCCACAGGCAGTTAACTGGAAAATCCACAGGAAGGGTAGAGGGGGGTAGAGGCAGAAAGAGATGCCGCCGGACAGAAGCCACCCACATAAAGCAGCGGAATCCAAAACAATACCGAAAAACCATTGTCTCTCAGGCATCAGGCGATGAAATTCACTTGAAAAAAGCTCGTAAATTCCGAAAAAAGACAGAATCAAAGTGTAGATGGTTAGACGGTTTCGAGATGCTCTTTAAAAGGTGTTTAAAACAAGGTTTATATTTGAAATTTGAGTTAATAGGAAGATTAAATATTGAAAAAATGTGTATAAGAAACTTTATGAAGAAAGATCTTGTAGATTCCTAGCTATGGATAGTAAGGGTTTAATAAATCTTGCAAAAATGGTAAAAAGTTTTTAATCATCTATTATAGTTTATAAACAGACCATTATACATATAAATTGTAAGTTACTCAAAGCTTTGTAGTCTAGTTTCTTTGTTTGCAAAGATTAAATTATTTAATTACCCTTAAATTACTTATAAAGTATAAATTATATTGTAATGTACCTATGGTTGTTTTGAATCTGATGCTGCACTACAAATAAAAGCCATATTTCAATAGTAATTATAGATAAAAAAACAACTTAGCATTATCTTAGGAAAGGTTTACGGAATGCCTCATCTCTTAAATATATTTTCCTCTATAAACTAAACTTCCATTAGCACTGCAAATATTGATTATAAGACTTTGTGGTATTTAAAGGTAGAGAGTCTGAACAGATCCCACCCGCCCCAAAGGGTATTTTGACAAGAGTCAACAAAGAGATCCATAAGATCCATGAGATTCCAAGGTATTGAAAAGCCCTAAAACGAAAGCGATCTGAAACCAGGAACTTGTGGGTATGTGAATGTATGTTCAGTGCACCCAAAATCCAAAAAATCGACATGCCACGAATCACAAGGGGGGCAGGTGGGGAGGCATACAGGTAGAGATCAACAACGTTGATCACGCGCATGCGACGACATTCGATGTGATTTCGTTTGAAGAGAGCCGCGCGCATGCGCGGGAGCAAAACAATCGCTGACAGTCAACGGCGACTTTCAGGCGGATAGAGCAAGGTACACTTGGGAAAATATATAACTAACTAAGGTCTAAGCATAAGGAAAATATAGCGAAAATGTCTATATAACAATACAAATTAATATGATTAAAGATCTTCTATTAATTTAGGGATCTGTGGTTAGCTTAGCTTCTTAATTTATGAATGTATCTATGAATCATTTTCTCTAAAGAGGTTTTCAGGTTTCCAAATACTTTATGTAATTGTATAAAATTCCCTCTAGCAACATAGTTTACATGGATTTTCTCTCTCTGCTGGCAGTGATCATGGGCGTCATCCTTTGGCTGAATTGGGTCAGATTGGCAGATCCCTTTGGGGCGACGCCACTGGCGACCGGGTTTGGGATCCGGATCGGGAACTGTGTTTGGTGGCTCCTCCTAGACCGCCGCCGCCTGCTCGAAAGTCAAAAGTGAGCCAGTGCAATCTGATAATAATCTGACAAACTGTCGCCGGCGTTTGATGGCGCACAAAAGCGCGCACAAAGGAGCAGGAAGAAATCAAATTTAGGCAGGGAACGGTGGCTCCGGTGGCTCGGTGGTTCGGTGGCTCCGGTGGCTCAGCTCCGTTCAGTTCATTGGTTCGGCGGTGGCTCTGAGCGGTAGCGATTGCCTTTTTCCTAATGATGACAATTTGAGCTGTACCTGAAGCTGCTGCCGCTGCTGCTGCTGCCGCAGTCTACAGTCAAAGTCGGGGCCTGTGTTGAATTTTGAATGATTAGTTTGATTCGCCATCGATCGGCAGCAGATTGAGGCGACTTTTAAATGTCGGCCTGCCTGCCTGACGGAGTCTGTGCCCAAGTCTTGAGCCGCGCTTGAGCTGAGTAGCAGCGACATCTCGGCTGCTTATTAGCCGCACTAAATTGCACTAGGGACCCAATTCCGAGTCCAATTCCACGACGATCGTCAGTCAGCCAGTCGAATGTAACGTGTGTCAGTTTTAAGGCAAGCGTCAACTCTAATGAACTCTTGTGTGAATTTAGCTGAATTCGATACGAAGACAAGGCGGGTGCACAGTGACAAAAATGTAGAACTATCAAGGTTTCCTATTAATTTTATATCATGAGAATCGGATTTGTAGAAAGGAAAGTGTGTTTTCTTAAAGCTAGAGAATAGTGTATATGCATGAACTATATAATCCTGGTAAAGTTTTAATAAATAAAAGATTTCTTTAATCGTTTTCTATTTACTAACCATAGCAATTCATATAAGCCACAACTAAACCATCTTCGAGTGACTTGCAAAGATTATCTAAACAGTCTTTTATCATTTTAATAATCCCTAAATACATATATAACCTCGTTTACTAAATACCCTGCTCTGAAATCGTTTTATATATACATTTATAGTTAATTAACTTTCTTACTCTGTCTTTGTAGAATAACCACCTCCAAAGAGTAAGGGCTCGGATACTCTATACCCTATACTGTATATCAATTAAACGGACCGACAAGACCCCACCTCACCTGGACTTTGTGAGAGACGCCCACTTGGGCTCCAAACTGGATGGATGATGATCAATGATCAATGGAGGAAAGAAACACATTGAGGCACGTTCGTATCTGTGCAACATGCGAGCTGCTTGTCCCACGTCAAGTGCAACAATTGAATCGCAATGCAGCAAACATTGCCACTGACCGGTGACCAGCCCCGAAGCTCCTCAATAAGAACATTATCACAGAGGCCGTAATCAAGATCAATTGCAATTACAACTCACAATGAATGCATTTACCTCCATAACTCCCAGCTCCACGACTTGGACTTGGACTCGGACTTCTTGACTGGCCATCGATCTAGTTGCTGCTGCTGCCCACCTTTGCGGGGAGACAGGTCTATGCAATATGATTACCCTTCTCTGCGGGAGAGGATGGAGAAGGCTGAGGCTGGCGAGGATCGGTGGACAGACAGACACCGGCTGCATTTGTCCTTCTGCGCGGATGATGCGACTAATGTGCTAAATTCACACAATTCATCATCATTGCAGTCACTGCCAAGAGTCTACTGGAAAGAGACCAATTCCATGGACACTAACAAGCCCAAATCATCTTACAGTGGAAGAGGATTATATGGCAGAGAGATTAGATCATTCACTGAAAGTGTTTATATACGAAATTATACTCAACTTGGACTTAAATGATATGATACTTCACAGCCAAGTTCCTTTATAAATTCCTCATCAATATTCCTGCTCTAGTTTCTTGCTCAAAATCCAACCACTGTAAAATCTCTTCAAGATCAAAACTGATGTCCCATCAAATCGATCTCCTAGCGCTATAATTGGTTAACGAGCGTTCAAAAACTCCTGAGGAGGAGGATCTGGAGGCGCCTTAATATGGCAAATGATTGACAAGGAATCGCTTATAAATTCACAACATTATACATGTATACAATCCATAAGCGATGCGTTGGCGTTATTCAAGGGAAACCAAACCAAACCGAAATAAAAAGCAATCCATGGCGGGGGCTGGAGAATTTGTGGGATTTTGTGATTTCCGCGGAATAGATACATCTACAAAATGCGAGTCTATAAAGAGTTACGCCCGCCAGAGTCGGTGGAACTCTCGGAGAGACTCAAAGCCACGGAGCTCTTGATGTGATTTCGTAGAAGTAACTCAGCGGCGAGCGGTAGGTAAAGCGGATGGCACCGACGACCTCCGGCGGACAAGCTCAGCTCGGCTCTATTCCAAGTCCAACTCCAACTCCAAGTCCGAGCGAGCTGTGAGTCCCGTCATCATTTCATTGTGGCCATAAACTTGCATTTATGATGACTTACGGGTCAGTTTTTCCTTTTGTTTTTCAGCTCTCCACCGCCGTCGTCGTCGTCAAAAAACCAACCAAAGCACTTAATGTCGCACATGAGTTACAAAATGCGATGGCTGGTTCTCTCCTCCACACACTTGAGATGTAGGAGGCGGAGGTGCCGTCCAGGTTGGAGGAGTTCGAGCCGGAGTTCGGGTCCAAGCCAAGTTGAGTTGAGCCGAGTTGAGGCGCTGTTCGAGTGCGAGTGCCTACGCCTGGTGTCCATGTCATGGTGTTTGGCTTTTCGGTAGTATTTTTTCCCTCTGTCGTTTTCTTATAGATTTTACCCTAGTTAAGGGGATTTTAGTTAGGAAGAGACCTTTGAAATAACTCAAGGATAATGCAAAGGATAAGGTGTGTAGCGCCCGACTTTGTTGGGCCCTTCAATATACCACAAGCTCTCTGGCTTTTCAAAAAAACTTAAACAGAGTCTAGAGTCAGTCACAAAAATTAGAAAATTATATGAAGTTTTGTATCTGTCTTTATAAAGTCTTTGACATCAAGAGAGGCCTTCAAAAATACTAATTTTTTATAACAAAACTATAGCTACAAATATATTTAATGAGGTGAAAGAAATCTTCCATCATAAATCTTGTTTTATATTAATAAACCCCAAAAAGGGTATTCCCAGCTTCGATACCATTATTAAACCTTCCTTTCTTGCCTTTTTTTCTTGGTTGGTTTGTGGACCAGGCCAAAAGCGAAATCGTTGTTGCTGTTGTCAGTTGTTTTCGTTGTTTGTTCTTTTGTGTTAACCTTTTGTTTTTACCTGATTTCAACGTCGCCGACGTCGTTTACCAAACGCATTCGCCCTCAATGTCACAACAACAACATCAAGAAGAGGAAGCCTCCATTTGCTGGGCTGTGGTTGTTGTAACATTCGTAGAAATCACAAGTGCCACAAGCGCGCTTCTTCATTGTGGGAACTCTTTTCCTCCGAGTGCCACAACTCCAACTCCAACTTCGATTCCGATGTATGTGTGTGCCCCCACTCCATGAACTATATCTTGTGGGCACTTCACATGTCTCATCTAATATCCTTTCGAAATCGGTATCGACTTGATTAACCTTTTGATGATCACTGGCAATGAATGATGAATATTTATTAACTGCGCCCAAAGAGAGAGGGGCGGCGCCTCGGTTTCCCACACTCGCCCCAAAACTCGTAAAACTTAAAAATCAAAATCTAAAAAACTCTAAACTATAAACATTAATTTTCAGATGGAAAAGCGAGGGAAAAATTGATATATTTATAGTTTAGTAGCAACCTGTCTCTTTTGTAACAGTTACCATTTGATAACTGCCATTAAAAGCCACCAAACATTTTTAGTATAAATAAATTTGGGGCTAATTGGGTGTTGCCCGTTGGCAAACTAGAATCAAACTCAAAACCCAAACCAAAAACTAAAACCAAAACCAATGGCCACTAAATAAATACGAGACCGAATTCAAATACAGTTAATTAACCTAACCGTTGACTTTTTATGGCTCAATTTAAGAGTACAACAAAAATATAATCAAATTGAAACTTATTAAAAATGGCGCAGTAAAATGTTCGATTTTGGCTTCCTTCTCATTTGCATAGATTCGTTAATTGGGATCGAATCTTTATCGGGCCGACAATTAAGCATATATGCCAAAAGAGCATACGGTCCAGGTGAGTGATAAAAACGATCCCATTAATGACATTTGATGAACTCGCAGGGAAACACATGTCCGAGTTACTGTATATAATGTATAGTTAAGATATATCTATATATTCCAGCTACATCAGCGCAACGGAAACATAAAAGCTCAGCAACGGTTGTAAAACATCGGAAATGTTTCAAGATAAATCCAATAAAATGGAGCTTGATTAGGGGGTATATATTTTTCTGGGGTTTCTTACATTCGGTAATGAAATTTAGGCTTTTATGTTAAAGCCAAAAACCACCTTTTAGTTACTTAAAAAGCCTATATTACAAAAATAATTTGACTTGTTTTATTGAGAAACAAGAAAGGAAACTAAGTTTTTTTAAGAGGGAGTTTCTATATCCTTGTAGTTTTAAAGAAGATCATTGGATAGAAATATTAATTTTGAAAATCAATATCTTTTTGGCCCTTTCCATTTCAACATACATATTAAAATTTACTTATATAGAAGTTTTTACCAAAAGCGAAATGCTTTAAAGTAATAAGAAATACAAGAAATATGATACCCCAATGTAGATTTAATATATATCTTATTTAATAGCCAAAAAAGACTCACTTTCCTAATTTTGTTTCAATAATAATGTAATAATAAATCCCTATTAAAATTGATGACTATATTAAGTTTAAGTTATTATACGCAATCCGACTCGGGGGAAGTTATCACCGAAACCCCAAATATATATACTAATTTAGGAATATATTTCATCAAAGTACCCATATTAAGCTTAAGTTATTATACGTAATCCGAATCATGGGAAGTTATCACCGAAACCCCAAATATATATACTTATTTAGGAATATATTTCATCAAAGTACCCATTTATCATCCAACAAAAGTCTCCGTTCCTCTGTCTTATCTTTATAATACAGTAATCAGAGATAATTTAATTTAAATCATACCCTAAGTTATGTTTATATTAACCAAAAACCCCTTTTAGATTAAATCGAACTGATTGCAATTAATACCCTCAAAAACCGAAACTGATATCATAATTTTTGGCATATATATTCAGATAAAAAATGATATTGAGAAGGCCCATGGATTGCTCCGCTTTGTCTCAGTTTCTCCTCAGGCGGATGTACGGTATGAGATTACCCCAAATATCCGACGGATATATAACTTATCCAACTTTATAGCAAAACTCTGCGGATGGCTGCACCGCAGGCAACCGAAATATATTAAATATATTTGGATTGCAGACGGATATATTTGAATTTCAGAATAGAGCGATGGGTGGTGCAAAGTGGTGCGGTTGGATTTCGGTTTAGGTTTGTGACTTTTGATATGGACGAGGAGGAATAGTGCATCATTAGCATAAATATGAAATTTATCAGCGGCCAGTTGAAATGGATGCTGATTGAACTCATTTGGCTATTCAGGCAATTCTTTATGGGATGCCACATCATAAATTGATGGCCCAAAACACAACACACACACATATGGATATCGAACTCGATGCTTAGACAAAAGGCAGTGTTAATAAATAGACACATGAAACACGACAACTAACACCATTAGCTCCACTTTGGATGGTTAAATTATTCACAAGCTCATATGGCCGATTCCGGCACACACACACCACACACACTCACTAAAACCGAACGATAAAAGCCAATTTGTCTGTCATTTTTGGTCAATTTCATACAATATTTTAGTGGTCATTTTGGCCACTCCAAACTGAATATTTGCTCTACATAACAACGGCAACAGCCAAGAGCGCGTTCGCCTGCAATTTAGACCAGACATCAAACAAATTAGTTTATCAACGGCCAGCCAAAAGAGCTGCTGATGAGCTGATTATGCGACTCAGTCCGGCCCCAAACCCTTTCACCCTCTCGCACACACTATAGTTAAACTAATACTAATATATATTTTATGTATAGTTCCATCTCCCTCGCAATTAGCATAAGGCGGGGTGTGGTCGTCTGCGAGCAAAAGCGTCTAAGCCAACCAGCAACTGGCTAGCTGGCAGTCGGCCATAAACGCCGGACCACCAACGGCAGCTGAAAATGCTGAAAAGCAGAAAGCTTTGGCCAACAGGGCCCAGCATTAACCCACCGGCATCTCGTACTAACCTCACACAAACTGAACAATTGCCGGCGGTTCAGGTTCAATTGGGGCAAAACATTACATTACCCAAACAGATTATATATACTATATTTTATGGATACTGACTAGTAAAACATTTTTTGTTTCATTTCCAGGAAGTAGGAATGAAAATGTAATAAAGGAATATGGCTTAAAAATAATGCTTTCGTTAATAAAAAATATTTTAGTATGAACAGCCTTTTGATTTAGTTTCTTTAAATGTATGTTCAACTTTAATAATATTTTCTATACAGTATATTTGCTTAATATATTAATTATATTTTTTAAACTGTTCTAGAGGCTTACAAATAAAACTAAGGGGACTGTATAGTATTAATAAATATATATTAAAATATTAATAAAGAATGTTAGACCAAGTTTAAAAATTGTAGATATTAACAAATTATCAAGAACATAACAATAATTTTTGCAAGCTGTTTAAAACAGATGTTCTAGTGAGCTGTACTTAATTATTTTTTAATTTTAATCCTACACATAATCTTATTATTTATTAATAAAAATGTGGAACATTTTCTAAATGTAAACAATTAAAATCTAAACCAATTTGTTAGAACCCCTTTGGGCGCCATGGGTTAACCGGCACGCCTTCGCCTTCGCTTTTCGATCTTTGTGCGAGAGACATTAAAATATTTTTTATTAACAAGGCAAATTAGTACGAGAAATCATAATTTCATAGACATTTCTTCATCGATTTTATTGTTTTTCTATCTCTCAGCCTGCGGGTAACCTGAGACTCGAGAGTTATGGCGGGGACATAAATCTCGCAAGGCGGGGCCAATCGCTGGATCGTTTAGGGCTTTCGAAGGCTGTAAAATGAACCCCCAACGAAGTCCAAAATTGTGACAGTTATTTCTAAATTAGCCTTTCGAAAGCTAAAGCTATAAAAATATGATATTTTCCAATGGCTGTGGCCGAGATCGAACCGATATAGACGATATAATGGTACCATTCGGCTGCTAATTTGATAGATAAGCCATGAGAGAGCACTCACCAACTGTATCATGGATATAACATATATGTCTTTCCTTTATGGCTAAGGAGGCGGGCTGTTGTTGCTTATAGTAATAATAAAGACATTGCCATATATTTTGGGCTCGAGATTGGTTTCACGTTAGGCCAAGACAGCGACCAGTTTCCGAAACTCGTTGTAAAGAGTCGATACTATAATTTTGTCAATTTTTCGGAATTTATTTTATGAGCTACAATTTTTTGTCGAACGAAAAATATATAATGCCCAAGTAGTCACATAATTCATGCAAAATTTTTATTTCGCTGCCACAATTATGCAAATTTTAATTGAAAGATTTCTCGGACAGGCCGCCAGCCGCCGACGAAAAAAAAAGATTTCTTTCAAATATTTTTTCTGAAAAGAATTTCGAAAAACAGAATTTTTTCTTGCCGCTCACCGATGACCCGTTGCCTGGGCTTATTTATTATAAATTTATACTTCTTGTTGGTAAAAAAAACATAACAAAATAAAGGAAAACGAGAGAGTCGAGCAGGCCGCTTTGGCCTATAATTAAAGTATCATATAGCACTCGCGGGCTGAGCGTGAAACTGTCAAAATATTTCCGACTCCAGACTCCAACTCCAGACTTGAACTCCAAGTCCGTCGTTATCTAGCTTAGGCATAATGATTAGCCTGGTCATTAGCCGACTTGAAAACTTGCGAGGGATTCATTTGAAAAGCCTTTAAGCCAAAATGTTGTTCGGTTTTGTTTGGGTTTAGGTTTAGGCTTTGTTTTTTTCTTGGGATGGCTGATCGGTTTGGGTTTTCGGGTCTTCTTCTGGTATGTGCTTTTCGCCGGGGGTGCAGCCTAATGATGCTACAAATTTTATGCACACATTCCTCTATAATTATGCAGACCCGTTGAGATCTCTCTCCTTTCCTCAGGCACGCAACTTCACCCACAATATCCACACCGAAGAGTAGGAAATCTTTTGGTTTGTATCTGTATCTGTATCTGAATCTGCATTGCGCATCTATTTATGCTAACTAACCTGAAAAAAATACCCGTCACTCTATCATTTGTTTCGGTGTCTGTCTGCCTTTGTCTTCTTTTGTTTGATTTTGGTTATTTTTTTCTTCTGAGTTTTAGTTTTGGTCTGGGGGCATCGCTCACCGATTTATAGCGCCAAAAAGCATTTGAAAATCAATAATAGACGCCAGAGTCTTAAGGGCCTGACGCTGATAAGCAAGTGACAACAAGGTTTCGCCATCCGAATGCGATTCCAACCACCGATCACAATCACAGTCTCTGGCTCCCTATCAAAATCAAAGTTTATTTTTATAACCCCCCTAAGTTGGAGCGAGAGAAATGCCAAAAAGTCTGATCAAAAAGCTAGACAATCGGCGGCTGTTTAATAAATAAATTAAGTGAACAGGTGTGTCAGAGGTGGGGCTGAAGAGGATATATCAAGTTATTAGATAAATGATTTTAAATGTATATTTTAGATTGTATTTTATTAAGATTTTTCTGATATGCTTGATTGGTTTTTCTAGATCCATTTACATATTTTCTTTCTTTGCTTGAATCATATTCTAGATAAGATCTGATTGTGTAAATCTTCTTATGACAAAGGTGCATTAAAAAAAGAAGCTTAACATGGAGGAGTTTTTAAACTGAATTCAGAAGTTATTGGAATATTTTTCATTTAACAAAAATGTAATGTTACGGATTGGATTTCATAATTATACTTTTTTGATTATGAGTTTATTAGTGTAAGCCTTAAATGTATGTTGATTTTTGCGCAGCTTTTAAAAGTAATATATATTTTTGAACATAAATATTTACATTTAGAAAGCCCAATAATATTTTCTTTCATATCATATTTTAGCAAAATTGTATTATCGTTACCTTTAATTATCTTCTTATAAATCATTTTTCCATAACTAATTCAAAACTTTTTCCTAGCCCAAACTAATTAATTACTTCTAAGCATTTGCTTAGAATTTCTCAATTTCAAATTTCGCATGTATTGTATATATATATATAAAATATTTATTAAATATTTTAATATATATTTCAACCCCCTTTGGATAATACGCCCCTGCTCATCACTCTCCACGCTCGGATTGGGGCTATCTCGTTGTGCATATCAAATTTCATTCATTTCGATCCGTTAGTCAAATCCGATGGGTATCTAAGTAGACACCGTGGCACACAGATACAGATGACGATGGGTATATAATAAATTTATATATAGATATATCGACGTTATGTGCTGCGACTAAATCGGAGCTAATTAATGCCCCCAGAGACACTCCTCCCGCATAATCAGCGAAGCTACTCAAGTCAGCGAATCCGAGTTTCTTTATTCGAAAACTCTTTGATGTCTATGGATATTCGTTTATTCTCAGGCTCGATCAATCGATCGATCGATCGATCGGCTTTTGTTAATATTATTAAATTAAATATGTTGTTAGTGTTGTTTACGGCGCCTTTCAGTGTCGCCGTTGATGTTTATGTCGATTTCGGATGGGATCGAGATTGGGCATGGGTTGGGTTGGACTTCGATTTGGGTTCGGACTTGGACTTGGACCATAGTGACTACCGTTAGTGGTGGCCACAAAGGCAAGGCCAGTTCCAATCAAGTGACATTTACATGCTCTTATGCAAATCCCACTCCGCCTTTTGGACCGGCCTTTTAAAATTCTAATTTATGAAATAAAATAAATGTTTACGAGCTTTTAATAAAACGCGTTACAATAAAATGCTTGAAATTTATATAAGCCAGAAAGCCACTGGCCCAGACATTTTGGCAGCGAATCGAATTGGAGGGAAGGGGCTGAGCAGGGGCTGAGTAGGGGCTGAGTAGGGGCTTCCCCCTGATCAGCATCAGCATCAGTTTCAGCATCATTGAGAGAGTGTGGAGAGAGTGATCTGAGCTGAGCCGGCGGAAATCCTCTGTCAGTCCATCAATATCAATCCGAGTGACAAACCAGAGACAAACCAAACAAAGACAAGCATCGCCGACGGGATTGGAATCGGAATTGGGATCAGGATCGGGATCGGGATCGGGGACTTGGTTTGGAATCCAAATCGCACTTGCCACGCAATTCCAAAGCCTCCAAGACTCGGAATCGGATCCGTTGTCAAGTGTCAGCCAGAAGGCAAGGACTGTCGAGCAGAGTTCACTGAGATAAATTGCATTTAAGTGGGCTACTTTTGTATTTTGTAACCCAATTTATATATTATATTTTGTATAAAGATATAAATATTCATATATATATTGTTTTAAGCTTAGTTTTAAGCTTCTGACTAAAATAAAGTAGCCTGCAAGGGTATACAAATATCTATGACTGGAATACCTGTTGCTATAAAATTAGGAACTTTATAATTTATTGAATATACATTTTAAAGGTAAGTTTCCTTAAAATGTATGAATGAATAAGGATATTCATATACAACCGTAGTTGTAATTTAGCTAATATCTTACAGATTCCCTGATATATCTTGTATAATTTTATATAATTAATTACCCTTCTTTCGTGGCATATTCCTATATAGTTTTCTTACAGTTTAGTCTCCATCTCTACCTCATTTTGCAAAATACACGAATACGAATCGCAGGTGAGTCTCCGGTTTAGAGTTTCCATCGACTCTCCAGACGATCTCTCAATCTCGATCTGGCGCGATCTGACGGCATCGATAGCGTTGCTTTAGTGTCGCCTAATTAAAATAATATGCCTACTCAGGTTACGTATCAATAAATTTTTGCCGCTCGCGAAAGCGATTCTGGCCATTGTTCGTATCACCTGCTCGTCGTTTGACTTTCCCAAGCCGAAACCGAAAACCATTTCTCAATGAGCTGCAACCACTTTCGCGGCCAATTTCATGAAAAATTATGTATGAAAGGCCCCGGGTCTGGCCCCACGTCTGGTTTATGTGCCAGCGGAGTTAATTACAAGACGCGCCCACTACAAACACTCCATCTCCGTGCGGAGCTCCCAGCCTCAATCCCCATTTTTATACCCTTGCAGGGTATTATAATTTCAGTCAGAAGTTTGCAACGCAGTGAAGGAGGCACCTCCGACTATATAAAGTATATATATTCTTGATCAGGATCAACAGCCGAGTCGATCTAGCCATGTCCGTCTGTCCGTCTGTCCGTCTGTCCGTCTGTCCGTCTGTCCGTCTGTCCGTCTGTCCTTCTGTCCGTCTGTCCGTCTGTCCGTCTGTCCGTTTCTACGCAAACTAGTCTCTCAGTTTTGAAGCTATCTGAATGAAACTTTGTAGTTAGCCTTCTATATACTCTCACTCGTATATATGTCGGAACGGGCCGGATCGGACGACTATATCATATAGCTGCCATAGGAATGATCGGAAAATTTTTACAAAAAAATTTTTAACTTTTTCAGTTTTCAATAGAATTGGATCAAACTTGAGATATAGCCATTTTCCTATACTCTACAATTTTGCATAAAATTTTATAAAAATCGGACTACTATATCATATAGCTCCCATGGGAACGATCGAGAATTTAATACAATTAAATTTATAACCTTTTCAGTTTTCAACTTATGTTCATCAAATTTTAGGTATAGGCATTTTATATTAGTCTTAAATTTTGTGTCAAATTTCATGAAAATCGGACTATTATATCATATAGGTGCCATACAAACGATCGTTTGATGTAGAGGAAAAATGCAAATCTTTGAATGTAAAACTGCAAATATAATATGTATAGGTGAATACAATAATAGCAGGTATTACTTCATTGTTTTTTAACACAAATATATATCATTTATATTGTATCATTTTATTCATAGAAGTTCTATCTGCAAGGGTATATAAACTTCGGCGTGCCGAAGTTAGCTTCCTTTCTTGTTTAAGGTTGCTTTTTATATATATTTCTCCTCCCAGCAGTCGGGTCCAATCAAGCTACGCACAATCGAACATTTCATTCGCTCTCTGCCAGCGACAATAAATGTAATGAAAGGGTAGTGAAGGTAGGGAAAATATTGAAGATTCGACCTGAAAGTGACCTGTAAAAGTAATGGGAAGATAAGACTATATAGCGTGGGGAGAGGGTATATCTTTGGCTATATTTACTCAAAGATTTACCCTAAGAATTCTAGCAGATATCAGTTTAAAGAAGTCTTGTCATAGAGTTCTAAAACCATAAGCCTTGTTCAAACTATACAAGATTCCCAATTGAAATTAAATAATATATCATATTCTCTATCAGTTTCTGTCATATAAGACTATATCCCATATACCCTCCCCACACTTGATCTAGGGTATTTCTTAAAGTTTCCAAATAAAAAAAGAAAACACAACAATAAAAAAAATAAGCAATTCCTCGCTCGCTCGTTTTTCTTTCGGTCGACTCAAGCAGCGCCTCCGATTAACTTACAAATTGAGATTAGCGGGACATCACAAGGGGCAACAACGGCAGCTGAAGTTGGATCGAAGAATCCGTATCCCGGGACCCAAGACGAGGCTGAATTTCCAACTGAACCCGAGGCACACAGGCACACAGCCAGAGGCGACCATGGAACTCCAGTGACTCCGACTTCAGATTCCCAAACTCCAGACACGAACGCCGCAGGAAGCGATCGCCATGGGATGCGTTCAGGTGGGGGGCCTATATCTTCTGGCACTCGAAACGCAACATTAGCACAATTAAAAGCGCGTTCCACGCGTTCATTTTTCATAATTTAACACGCTGCCCCCGCAACACAGGCGAAGGGTTAAGTAAGGAGTCTCCCCCTTGCCTCTTCAGTCTTTGGGTCTTGGGTCTTCTTCCCTCGGTCTCAGTCTCATTAGATTTTCCATCTCTAATTATGTTTGGAGATATTTGATTAATTGCCGGCGGCTTGATTGATTGTGGTTGTGTGGGACCTGTAGTGGGAATGGGATCGAGGTGGGGACCAAGACAGGCGAGACACCTTGCTTCACCTAGGAGCAACATGGGAAACGCAGCAGCAGCAGCAGCAGCAGCAGCAACATCGGCAGCAGCAGCAGCAGCAACATCAATAGGCGCAGACGCCACAGCTTGCCACCGCAAGCAACTGTTGCTGAAGTCTGCTGCTGCTTTTGTAATACCCTGGATTTTTCTTTAACAGGAGAGTTATGTTGGTTTTGAGTATGGGTATGAGTTGGGAACATTTTAAAAATGATTTCTTTATAGAGAGAACTTAGTAAAAGGCATTTGTTAATAGGGTCTTTAGTTTAGAAGTCTTTAAAACTATTTACCAATTCAGAAAATTGTATATTTAATCCCGATTACTAAACAATAAATTAAGCTTATTAAAATGTTGTGTTTTTCTTGTGAAAGGGTATCTTTCAGACCACTAAAAAACCCAAAGAAGAAAATCCAACTTTAACCTTCTCACTTGTTGGTAGTTGCTGTCTGTCAGAAGAAGAGTTTCGATGTTGCCGCTGTTGCAGCTGTTTGATTGATTGCTAGCATCGGGCTTTTGTTTGGCTTTTTGTTGCATTTTATTGGGCTTTTTGTTGACGTGTTTGGGGTTTGACCGAGAGTTGCGTGATCTTGTCTAACAAAAGCCCGATTTTTGAGCCCATTGATGGGCTGACCATATGCTTCTGGGCCAATCAATGATGAGGCCAATGCAAAAAAGGCAAAACAGCAACGATTTCCTGCTTGACATCGCTGGCCTACACTCGGATAAATACAGACACCAGGCGATATATACACAGGATACACACACTGAGACTCACGCACAGATAAATAAATAAATAAGAGCGGCTGACAGGCAGCAGGCGTAAAATTTATAGCTGCCAAAGGACAAAACCTCGGACAAACGGAAGAGGAAAAAGCCGGTCCTCTGACATGTTAAACGACTGCATCGAAACGGAACGTCCCAAGGAGGAAGGAGCTGGAAGGAGCCGGAGGAAGCGCACCATTTCGAGGCATTCGATTTGGCAGCAGATACAAATTAATTAAGCAGCATCCAGCAGATACGCTAACTTAATCTATTCGCGCAATAAATCAAATCTTAAAGCAGCAGGAATTGGTTTCGGAGTTGGCAATTGGGAATGCGAATTGCAAGTGCAACATTCAAAGGCGCCGCGAACAATGTGAGTTGTCAGCATGCAACCTGCAATGTGGCAGCGGGACACGGGCCATGTTTTTGCACCCTAACCCACAGCACACAAGGACTCAAGGATCTAGCAGATTTAAAGGATTCATTTTTGGGGTTCAATTCTTAAGAACCGGGTGTTCATGGGTCGGTACTCCCGTTTCGTGAAACTCTTTCTGGTTTTCCCAGACTATTGGGTGCAGCAGGCTGTAAGCAATTTAAAACCAGAGCAAAACCTCCTCCTACCCGCAGCAGCTCTTTTGATCATCATCATCATCATTAGCGAGGCTGCAGCACACTTTTCTACGCAGCATCAGCAACATGTTGCTGCTGCTGCTGCTGCTGCTGCTGCTGCTGCTCCTGTTGTTGCCCCCGCTTGTTGGTGTCTGGCGGCAAACACTTGGCGTGGCGTTTGTTTATCGCTTGTTGCCAGGCGCTCCGAGCTGCAGCTCACTTTGCCGCCCACTGGCCAAAAGAGTCCCGTTATGCCGCCACGCATGTTTGGCCACTTCACGCGTTATTTACAGTTGCATCTCGGGGGAGGGTGGCAGTGGCAGCCCACAGCCCGTTAGATGCGTCTACTGTGGCTGTTGCATGTTGCTGCTGCTGCTGCTGCTGATGCTGCTGCTGCTGCTGCTGCTGCTGCTGCTCCATCTACGTCACATGAATCACGACGAGCAACAACATTGGAAATTGAGGCAATTTGTTTGCTGTTGTCGCGCATCCTGCGGGTAATTAAAAAAGGCGCAAGAACACCATGGCACAGACATGACTACTACCACTGCCATGGCCATTTCAGCTCCGTTTTGGCCATAGAAGAAGAAAAAAATAAAGGCAAAACTGGTCACTGCAGTGGCAATTTGTGGCAATTACATGCGGAGCCATTTACATTTAGATTGAAGGGTATTTATCTACGCCGATCTTGGCTTGGCGGCATCCACGAATGAAATTTGCATAAATCAACAAGGCCGAAAAAGAGCGTTATCAAAAGGAGTTGGTAAGAGTACTTATAGTGGCGCTACAAGGTCAAGATTATATATATTTAAGGACGACTGTGAGAGGATATTTAACTATGTATATCCTTCGAATTGTTATGATCTATTTAGTATATCCCAACATTTGCATATCATTTTCCAACTGCTACTAAAATATTCCCATGTGCGATTGCGTTGGCGCCTTGACTAATGAAGTCTCGTGCAGTGCAAGTACAAAATGCTAACAAGTTGTTATTATAAATCGACATGGAAATTAGTTTACACTTGAAGCCAATTGCCGTTTGTCGTTTTGCCATTTGATTTATTGCCGCCTGTCACATGACTGCCAGCTGTCTGCCTACCAAAAAAACACAGAGCCCAAGACCAGAGCAGGGGCGAGAGGCAGCGGGTATTGGGATATATAGAGACTCCGATATGGATACCGATACCCTGATACACCGATACATATGCAGACAACCGACAACCAACAACCAACAACCAACAACAACCAGCGACAGTCGACACCCGACACCAACAACGACGACAACGTTGTTGTTTCGCCGGCGCGTGGATCCCGGCCAGAGTTTCGATTGGGCTGCCGCCTGTCCGCCCAATGTCTGCTGGGCAAGCACCACCATATGCACCACCGAGATCTGCTTATGCAAATACTATAACTCATGGCAATCGGCGACTTCGAGCAAATAAATTAAAGCGTAATAACAAATAAGTCGTTGACGCTGACGTTGGGAGGTTTCAGCGCCCACGCGAGGCCACTAGAATTTGTCTCAACTCTGCCAGAAAATGCATCGCAACAAGGCTTAGTAACAAGAATATTCTAAATAAATATCACAAAATTATAATATGAAACAAAAAGGAGAGTAATGAGCCAAGAAGCCGATTAACTTTGAACCAAAATCAGTTTCGAAACGATCGTAAGAGTAAGGAATCAATATTTCTGAATTATTTAAAATCAAGTTAGACCTTCAACTTTGAGTATACCTTTTCTAGATATCTTTAATACAAATTGCTGTGTCATTTTAAATTAAGTAGAGGGGACCATGGCAATACGGGAATTAATTGAAATATAAAGTCTAGGCCAATAGCTTCTTTATACATAATAATATTGTAATGGTTAAGACTTACCGCCGTAAAGGACACGTGGCTTTCCTCTTTCGTCATTGTTTACATTGACCAAGAATGGTGGCTTCATCCAAAGTGAGCTTCTTCCTCGTCATCCAGATGCATTGAATTGGCCACGTCATAGTTTTGGGTTCGGAGGTTGATCACTTGCACTACCACTTGAGATGTTACCACTAGGTACCCCTAGGACAGACTGAGGCGCGCGCGACCTCAGCGCCTCTATTTATAGTCCCCGAGCAGAGCAGAGCAGAGCAGAGAAGAGCAGAGCAGAGCAGAGCAGAGCAGAGCAGAGCAGAGCAGAGCAGAGCAGAGCAGAGAAGAGCAGAGCAGAGCAGAGCAGAGCAGAGAAGAGCAGAGAAAGTGAGTGTGAGTGGGTGGGAGAGTAGGAGTTGCCTCTAGAGATTAACATAGAGCTATATACATAGAGAGAGTGGGGGAGAGGCAGACAGCTGATGTTAAATGCTGCATTTCTTTAAACAAAACCCAAGCTTATGTTATGATCCTAGATTCTCTTTAAACCATTTTCTTTGGCAATTAATTTAAACTTATTTTCATTTCCTTACCCTTTTTATATTTTTTGTTATTTGCAATCTGTTCAACCGCTTTTAAGCTGTCAATTTTCGGCCACTCTGCGTCTGTTAAATGCCTGCTTAAAATCCCGCCACACCATCACAGCCCCTCCAGCCAGGTTGCCACGCCCCCTTTTCGAATAAACCAAAACTGTCTGTAAATAAACGCTTAATTACATGTCATTACACAAAAGGCTTGGCGGTGGAGAGAAGCCTCCTCATAAGTAATAAAAGCACGAAACCGCAGCCTGAAATCGCAGCTACGGAAACGGAAACCGAATTCGAATCTCAATTTGCGGAAACGGAAACGGTAGCTCACTTCGAGGTCCTTGGGAATTTTATAACACCAGTTTTAAGGAATTTTTTATATGTTCATAAAGTAATAGTATTAGTAATAATATTAACATTATACAAATAATTTTTTATCCCTGATTAATTAACACATTTCCTTAATTTTCTCGAGTAACCCGAATATTTCCTTCATCGAGAAACTGTCATATTTAGTGCATAAGCTACGAATCAATTTGCAGATGGCAGCCGGTCAGTGCATTTTCAGTTCAATTTGTCCGAATCGAGCTCATTTCGTTGCCTGACATTCTTTTCTTTCCTTGTTATTTTATTTTTTGATTTTCTGCACTGGGCGTTTATCAACATAATGAGGAAACAACTTTTTGACTTATCAACTGCTGGAGTTGGAGTTGGAGTTGGAGCTGGAGCTGGAGCTCCGAATCTGAATCTGAAACCGAGCCACTGCCCACCTGTCAGCTCCGCCTGCTGGCGTTGGATGGAGCTATAGTGGCGCAGCGACTGGCACCGAAAAGTGTTGGTTAAAGTGTCAGAAAATTTCATTATCGCACCGCCAAGCGAAAAATGTCGTGCGGCATGCAATGAGCAGGGAAAGGGGACAACGGGCAGGCCATTGAGGCGGATTGCCTCCGCCCGTGTCTGCAGCCATTTATGCCAAAATGAGATACAAATAAAAATTTAAACAAAAATAAAAAAATAGCGAGAGGGGAGGCTCAACAGAGTGAGAAATTTGAGAATTAAAATGAAGACTTAAATAGATAGAGTTCATCTCAAAGTTTGAAGAGAGAACAAAACCTATGCATTGATTACTTAAACCCTAATAAGTCAAAGGAAATCAATCGTTTCTTTAAAGCAAATTTCTCAGACAGTGCTTAGATATTGGATATATATCAAATACATTTTAAACTCTATGAAAATCACATTCTTAACGTGTAATACTCTAATTAAAATCCATTTCTTTCTCTGCAAAACTTGAGTAGAATATGTGTGCGATACCGACCAGAAAAATAAGGTAGGCCGTTTCTGCAGGGAAAAAGGAGATCAGGGAGGGACTCCCAATTCCAACTTCATGCCACTTCACTCCACTCCACTGATATTATTAAAAAACTGTCAAAAACGCCTGCGCATTGGGGCTGGAGATCGCGCGGACTCTGTGCGTGCCTCTTGCGCCGCTTGGAGTCTCCACTTGAGCCACGTTGCAAGCTGCATCTGAATCTGTATCGCTGCCTGGGCGCTGCTTGTTTGTTGGTATCTGTAGCACATTTATCATTTTCATTTCAATTTTGGGCGCATTATTCTTGCAAAAGAAAACAACTAAATAGCAGACACGCAGCCAGAGACTCGTGGGCGGACAAGTGTCTGATTGGCGCGTTCCACATGGCGTATGAGCAATGGCCAAGTCGCTCATTATGGGCACGTCTCGCGCCTGGCGCTGGCACTGGCACTGGCACTGGCGTGTCATAAAACAGTTTGAAAACCCATAAAACTGTCACAGGCAATGTTCTCCGTTCAGGAAGTGTCTGCCTCTAGCCTGGGAACAAAAAATATAAAGCGGAGCGGAAATGTAGCAAATAGAAATGATGATGGGAACGAGTCGTCGTTACTCTTCGACTGTCCAAGTACTACTCGTCGAATCAGGTGTCGAAGACATTTTGCTTTGATTTAGTGGTTTGGCATTAAATTATATCCCCCCATTTAAATAGGTTGTTCGACAGCAGGTGTAAGTTTAAGAAGGGTAATCTTGTCTGCCATTAAAGTTAGAGTAATCAAATTTGCCATTCAGACTTCTGTGATTCTCTGTGATTTGACACGAGCTTATACAAGGTATTGAATGACAACCAGTTCTTAAAGTCTAATAAATTTGTTTATAGTTTAGGCAATTTAATTTCCTGAAGAGCCAAAAAATGAGCAAAAGCTAATGGTCTCACTGTAATTATTTATACTACTTGCAAATAGATATTTAATTCATTTGTTAACAAAAGAGAAAGCCATTGCTCTTTAAATTATATACATTATTTACTTAAGTCCCTCTATAAATTATTCAACACATATTCTTAGTGTCAACTAAATTTCTATGCATTCATGTTCAACTTTAAACCTGGCACATATGTCTCTCTTTTGGCCAAATAAATCTGCAAAAATCTGGCTCAGCTTTTGGCTGGCTCTGTGTATTCATCTTCCTTCCTTTGGCGAAACTGCCAAAAAGCCGAAGGCACCTACGATGGGGGCCAAGAAAACTGCAATGCCAACAAAAGTCAGTCAAAATTATGCAATTTATGTGATGCTGCTGGCAGGGCAAGAGAGGGTTAACCAAAAAACACACTTGGCGCCAGTTGTGGCAAGGCAGAGATCCTGGGGTAACATCCTTTCCCCAACTAGTTTCTGCCTTCTTCCTGGATTGTTTCCTTCTTTTTTTTCTTGTGATTGGCTTCCACAAAATTTTGGCCATATAAATTTGCTAACCACGTACGCGACTTTGGCCCTGCAATGCGGTGCTTCTGTTTCTGCAAGCTGATTTCCTTCAGCTCCTTTGTTTGGGTTTGGCTTTTGCTTTTCCCGTCGAATCGGAGCTCTGGCTATAACAAAATGTATTAGATTTCGCACAGATAGCACGAGCTGAGCCGCGCTGAAGCGTAAAAATGTGCGCCTATCAAGCAAATTGTATCAGCAACACGTTTAGGTCTTGGTGTTGCTGCTGCTGCTGCAGTTGCTGCAGTTGCTGCTGCTGCTGTTGCTGCTGACCCGCGCGATCTGTGGCAACATCATCTAATGTTCGGGGCTGGCAACACTTTGTCTGGTAATTCAATGCCAGCGGGCGTTTTGCCATTTCGCACCTCTTTGACTTGCAGCTACCTGAAAAAGGAAAATAAGAAAAAGAAAGAGCTGCAGCACCTGCTCCCGTTCATGTTGCTGGTGTTGCTGCTAATGCAGCATTAACTGTAGCAGCTTTTAGAGGTTGCTATCGGTTATATGATTTTAAATATACCCTGTAATGAAAGCTAATATGATTTTTTAAACGGGCGCCTACAGGTAACATTTAAAACGGTCTTAATATACATTCAATTTGTTTCTGAGAGTACAAAAAAATTAGTTAATAGTCACAAAAAAATATAGAAATCTCCCTATTGAATACTCCTACATTTCCCCAAATAGAAAATACTCATTATAAGCCTCATTCTACCCTCTTTCCAAGCACAGAAAGATCGCGCGTGCCCCCCACAAAAGCTGGATTTACGATTGCCCGGGAATAATCAGTGCAGGCGAATCGCAAACGGGCAATAAAATGCTTCCGGTGCAGCAGCAGCAGCAGCAGCAGCAGCAGCAGCAGCAACATGTTGCTGACGTCGGAGTGATGCATGAAGATTATCATGTGATATGTTCTAGAACGCGTGGACGTTACAGGACCGGCGGATATTTCCAGGCCGCAATCCATTTTTTTGGCTGTCAGTTGCTGCTGTTGCTGCTGCTGATGCTGTGGCAAGAGCAACATGTTGCCGGCGTCGTTGTTGTCGTTTATCAATGGCAGCTGATCGGCGATGCATTTGATGATGCGGAGTCCTGAGCTTTACAAGCGGCACATTATCTTAATGTGACTGCAAAATAAATGCGCTCCGAGGCCATTAAAATTGTCGACGAGGACTGGAGCATCGAGGACTTTAATATTTCTTGGGATTTTAGCAGCTCCCTCGAGCCGTTTTCGTGTGGCATCATTTATCTTGCCTTCTAATGGAAAAGCTTTAGAGATGGCAGAACACTTTGATACTGTTTTATCGATACTTTTGATTAGCTTCTAAGAGAGACTAATAGTTTATTTTTTTGTTTAAGTAGAAGTCTTAATAAAGCTAAGCCTTCTTGTGAACTTAAACCTTTTATGTACTTCAACATATAAATAATCAGACTTACTTATCTTTTATTGACTTATTAACTATAATTTCTTTTAAATTTTCTAGTGAAAAGTATCAAATTAAACCCTTCAGCTTGCCTCCTCTAATAAACACTCATACACATTACGTATACGCCACGGTGTCCCAAGTCAAACAAACTGCACTTGGTGGTCTTGTCTGGTCTCTAATCTGACTTCTGGCAGCTGGCAATTTGCTTAGCACCCTCTATGAAGATAAAGCATTTATTGTCTTGTAATATTTAATCATCGAACTGAGGCGATTTGTGCACTTGTTGCCACAGGCACAGGCAGAGGAGCTGCAACAGCTACAAATGAGTCATCAATTTGGCTGCCGCCCATAAAGAGTTTTATTTTAAACTCACCCACACGAAAGGCCCGAAAGAGTCTGAGCAAAAAAAAATAAAAGGGAAAATAAGCGAAAAGAAGAGGGGAATTCTCCCAGAGACATGCTGATCAGATAAAGGCCTTGGCAATCAGCAGCGTCATAATTTTTCCAGCGATAAATGAGTTGCGATAAGCATGGAGGATGGAGGAGGATACGCACATGGGCAGAAGGGCAGAGTCCACTGTAATTAAATGTCGTCAATTAATCAAATGTCACAATAAAAATAACAGAGTATAAAAATCCTGAAATTAATATGCGTTAAAATGGAATGGCCTCAACAACAGCGACAGGAGCAACATGGCCAACAGCAACAATTGCATTGCTCCTGTGGTCAGCAGCGGAGACATTCTTGGAACGGAAAATCGTGGGAGCAATTATAATTATTTTTAATACAGACACAGAAGAGTTGCATATGTGCATGTGGCACATCGTTACTCCGGAACACACTGGGCACCCCGGCCGTATTTCATGGGTTGTCTCCAGCGGAGAAGAGCAAAAGGCCGGGGAATGCCGGGGAGTGGAGCTGGACATCTGCGATTTTTATCGCTGCAGCGCATATAATAACAATAATTCTTAAAGTGGGGGAAGGTCAAGCGCACAATGACAACAGGCAAAGTCGCAAGAACAGCAGCAGCAGCAGCAGCACCAGCAGGCTGTGATCCCAAGGAAGGCGGGTCCTCCAGGGGAAGACAGAGACTGGTGGAGACGCTTAAACTCAGCAGCAACATTAATTTGCAGGCACGACAACAACATCACATGGAAGCAGCAGCAGCAGCAGCAGCAACAGCAGCAACAGCAGCAGCAGCAGCAACAGCAGCAACAACAGCAGCAGCAGAGACATTTGCATAAGGCTTTATAGAGATGACAATGTGGCAAATAGAACCTTATATATTATGTATTTATGATTATTTTTAAAAACTGTTTCATGGAATCATTGTAAGGATTAAAGGAATAATCCTAAAGATTATAATTTTTATAGGAAGAGCTTATCTAAACCTAATAGGTCCTGCCTTCAAGCTTCTATATTAATTATATTCTACAAAGATGAAATATTATTTCTATTTCCCCATTTGATCGTGTCACGAGTTCCTCTCTAGTGAGTGTGTCCCTTTGGGGCCTCGCTGCACAAGTTGTAAAATGATATCATAATATGCGCCATCAACGGTTGCAAAATTTATAACTTATTTCATCCGACGGAGAGAGAGAAAGAACAGAGGGTTAAGAAAAAAGAAAAAAAGGGAAAGGGTTAAGCGTTGGCGGCGCCAATTTGCATGGAGAAAAGAGAGGGTTAAGACTGGAGGGGAACCCTGCTCCAATGGACCCCCTACAGTAGTGCCAATGAGCTGTTAATGCGAGCGGCAAGGATTTCATTTCATTTCGTTTCGTTTTGCCTTAATGTTGTGGGTGATTGCGATTTGATTGTCCTGCAATCAGCAAACTAAAGGACAGTCTTTGGAGTATGGGTATTAGTGTGTTTGTGCCCCATAAGTCAGACAAATATATGGCCAAGAGAGTCTGGCCAAGTTATGTGGGTTGTCCGGCCAGTCAGTTGGCAGCCGACTTTGGCTGTGTGTGTCAACAGCATGTCAGAACTAGACAAGTTGCTGCTCTCCTCCTTCTGATTATGATTTTATTTAGCTGCCTTTTCTATCTCTTTTTTATAATATTTTCTTCGGTTTTTTAGCCATTGCCTGCTGCTGTCTGCTCTTGAACTTGGTCTGGCCTGTGGGCAGTTGTTGTTACGCTTGTCGCTTTGGAGCTGTCTGGGCGTTGCCAATAGTCAGCAGCAGCAACAGCAGCAGCAACATGAAAAGCTGCAACAGCAAACTGCATCTTAGCCATGCCAATTAATTCATAGAGGCTGGCATTTATCACATTTGGCTGTTGAATCAATTAGCCGGGAGCACAGAATACCTGCAGGTTAATCAGGCTTTATAATACAAGGAAAGTAATTAAGGCTTAATTATACTGAAAGTGGCAATTATTAAGTGAAATGTGAAGGATGGAAGCTCATTTGTATTCTATTTACTTATGGCGTTTGAAAGGGTACTATATTTGTGATATAAATAATATAATATATCATCGATTATAAGGATTCACTCAAAATCGATTGATAGATATAGATACTACCCTAAAAGATTTCCCAGATGAAGAATAACGGTACATACAGCGCCATCAATCTCCACTGACAATTCCCGTCTTTGTTGCTATGTTAATGCTAATTCCTCCGGTGGAAACCGGGAACTGAGAACGTAGCTGGAAGCTGGGAGCTGATGCTGGAATGAGGCAGGAAAAGCGACAAAGTTGCCAATGATTTAGTGGAATTTTTATGGCAAATTTATTTGCGCACAGAGGAGAAAGATATTTTAATTGATTTTCTCTTCTGGCCAAGCCAAAGTG
Source organism: Drosophila serrata (assembly GCF_035046125.1). NCBI lineage: Eukaryota > Metazoa > Arthropoda > Insecta > Diptera > Drosophilidae > Drosophila > Drosophila serrata. Next base: position 2,005,939 of record NW_028257171.1, on the reverse strand, counting down.
TGGGAAGATCGAAGTAAAGTCGAAGAGAGAGAGAGGCATCCGAAGAAAGTAAGCAGCGATCGGGCCAAATGATATATTGATTTGTGGCAATGTTATTAAATGCTGGAAGCCACCGGCCGGCCGAAGAAGCAAAAGGCAAAAAGGCTGCCACATCAATTTCTGGTTTCGATCGCCGCTGCTGCCTCATTCTTGCGGCATAATTAATGCGAAAACCAACGCACTTGATGCGTAAGGAAGGCCAAGCCGAGCGGAGCCAGCCCAACCCAAAGGAGGAGGAGGAGTTCCAGTTGCACTTGCTCCTCCGCTCTGCCGAGCAAGTGGGAGCTGCATCAGCTCTCGAGGTGGGGCATCGTCAGGCATCGACATCGACAACGGCATTGGAATCGCAAGGATCGCAGGCAGCAACTGGAAACAGCTCCCCACGCAACGCAATGCAACTCAATGCAACGCAGAGGCAGACCTCAAGGCAGACCAGGCTGAACTGGAAGGAAATTCTATAGAATATGGTATATTTATATATAAATTATATATATATATATATAATTTAGTTGATTTCCTTGAGTATTTATTTGAAATAACTTTACAAACCAAATGAGAGTTCTATTAAACTTTCTTTAAAGACTTCATAAATGCACTTCATATGTAAAGTACTTAATTAAAAGAGCATCGATTATTGCTTGTATATTAACTAATATTTTGTTTTATAACGTTCTACGTTCTATATAATATGTGTAACTATTTAAGGTTTATATTTATTTAGTAATGAGCAATTATGGATTTATAGAGTAACGTTACTCGGTATTTTATGATATTATAATATATTCCTCATTAAATGAAATATCTTCTTTAAGAGTTTATATTATATGGCTTGTCCTTCTTATTATTTAATTATTCTCAGTATTCTCCTTCCCGCCAACTTTGAATTCCGGAATTTTTAATAATTGCACTTGTTGCGCCCCAAAAAAATAAAAAAAAGTGAGACAAAAAGAGACAGACACAGAAGCCATGATGGGGAGCGAAAAGAAGCGCGAGACAGATGCAGAGTGAGTGGGAAAGAGGAGTTGAAGCCGGCTCTTGGAAGTCCAAGGCGACGATGAAGACGACAGCAAAGCTACAGCAGCAGCAACAACAGCAGCAGCAGCAACAGCAGCAACAACAGCAGCAACAAAAGCAGCAACAGCAACAGCGGCAAGATGACGAGGCAAGGCTGCAGGTGCAAACCGGCGTTCCAAGTTGGAGGAACCGCTGCGTCTGCGTGGTCATCCTCCAACTGGCCACGCCACCACCTCCTCCTCTTGGGAAGAAACCAAACCGAACCCTCGATCTCCGCCAGAGTCCGACTCATTTGACTTCTCGTTGGCGAGATAAATTATGTCGCTAATGCAAAGTGCTCCGCTTTGTGTGGTGAGAGGGGGTTATGAAAGGGGGGAACTTCAAGGGGGTTCCAGGGGGGATCTTAAGGGGTTCCAGGCACTTCAAAGGGGTCTTCAAGACGCACTGCGTTTGGCTTTTATCTTCTATGTGGCTTTGAAAGAAGTCTCTTTTGCAGAGTCCAACTTTGGAGGAGTCTCCACTTGGAGTAGGCGTATTCCATATTAGCGGTACAACTTGCAGAACTTGCAACCGGTGACTAAAGAGGGATCTGGGGGGCTAGCAGACCCCTACAAAGACAGTGAGATCCGTATAAAAGAAATACGAAAAATCCGTTGATAAAGTGACATCGTTAGGCTGGCGCTGTCTCCTCGGCTAATTACTCCAGACTTCAGTCTGAGGCGTGGGAAAACTTAAGAGCAGAGAAAAGAATTCTTTCAAAAAAGCAAGAATGAAATATGGTTTTTAGGAAGCTCTAGGTGCTTATGATATATAAACAAATTATATCTTCTTCAAACAAGCATATAGTTGAGCTAAAATCAACCCAAATTAAATCATTTGTAATCCATTTTAAATGTCTTGTACTTTCTAAAATCAAACATTTAATAGCTTGTGTCAGATTTAGCCTCTTGGCGAATGCATAAATAAAATAAATGATATACATATCTGTTGGCCCTATAAATTCCCTTAACCAAATGTTGTTTTGTTATTTAATTTTTTGTATTCTTTTGCTTCTGTCTCGCCATCGCCGCCTTCAATTCTTGGCAACAGGCTGAGAACAAGCCAACAGAAGTCACCTCCCCTTCTATTTATTGCTAACCCCCCTTGGGCCCGGCTGGCCGAAAAGTTTAGGTGAACAGAGATTAATATGTCCAATTACTGTGACAAAATCGCAAAATGTTGTCTGCATTCCCTCCGATTTTTTGCCAAGAACAAAAATGATATAATAAGTGGCCCCGGCAAATATACAAACGATGGATGCGGTGGTGCAGGCAACTTGCGGTGGCTCCTCTCGGTGGTGCTGCACTTATCAAAATGATTATATACTTCTTTGTTATATTATTCTAGCATTTTTAGAGCTTTTATACTGTCAAAGAATTTTGATATTAAAACGCATGTGTGTTATGGCCAATTATAATATAGATATAAATTGATTATAAATAAATGAAAAACTGACAAAACTAAAAGATATATAAAGCTAAAAGTTAATTAATTTTACAGAGAACAACATATCTATATTTTTTGCAAAATTTATTAGTGATATATTTACTTTTAAAATCATTAAAATGTATAGTCATAATTATTTTGGATATAAGACCACTGAATTAATTTATTTCATGGTTGAACCTAATATTTGACCTACAAAAACATGCTAAAATACACAGAAACAAGCTGATTTTGCTGTTTTATTTTTCCCCAACTCTTTTAAGTACATTCATATATTTTTTCTCAGTGGATTGCTGCTGATGCCGCTTGCTGATTCGATGGCGCGTGCTAATTAGCGTCAGTCGTCGGCGGCGACTATAAAAAAACGTAAGCTAATTTGTGGAAAACGGCCCAACACCCCTCCCCCTCCTAACCCACCGAAAAAAGAAAGATAAAAAGGGGTGGACCCAACCCCCAACTAGGGGTGGGGAACGACCCCTCCTTCTTAAAACCTCTGTGCGCGGAAAAACATTTTCCATGTCACGTTGTTTTGGCGCAAAGTTTTTCCTGCCATTTCGGATGACAATTTTTGTGTTGCCACTGCTGCTGCTGCTGCTGTTGTGCATAAAATTAATTTCGCGATGTCTTTTGTTGCCGCTCACCTAAGTGGCCAGGAAAATGCCAGAGGAAAATGGCTGCCACAGCAGCGGCAAAGATTTTGCAACAGCTGCAACACACCAGCAGCAGCAGCAACACACACAAAAAGCTGAAATAAAATAAAAACAAAAGCAAACAACAAACAAGCGAAAAAAGCGTGCTCTCATTTTTGCCCTCTCATTCGCTTGACTCGTTTTTGTTTGTCATTTCATTTGCTAGACTTTATATACCCTTTCACAGGGTATCCTAATTTCAGTCCAAAGTATGTAGATATATTAACCTAATAAAAACTAACACAGAACAGCTTTCCGAATTGAAATTGAAGCATTTTGGGATTAGTTATGATCGATTTAGTATTCGATCTCCGATACCAATTTCCCGAAATTTGATTTCTTTCTGCTTAAAATCTATTTTCGTCAAGTGCTATTGTTATAATTTAAAGGGTATTTAAACTTCTTCTTTCCACTGCTTAGCTTCCTTTTCTAGTTATTATTAGTGGTTGTCGTTGTTGCTGCTAATTTGAACATTTGCACTGGCTAAGCGAAAGTAAACAAGAGGCACACACATGCTCCACCCCAAAATGCTTCTGAATAAATATTTTTAATTAAATTCCGGCGAAAAACTTTGCCAAAAAAGTTGAATGGAAAAGGCAGAGACAAAGCATAGCATAGAAATATAAAATAGCTTTCTAAGAAGCGAAAAGAAAGGGAGAAGTTAAGGTTAATTCCGGTAAAGGTTCTTAAATCTTAGAGTTCATAAATCTCCCAGAATAATTTTCCTCAAGACATTACACCAAACTCCAATTTGACAAGTTTTTCCCCTTTTCTATCAACTCTTTTCAGCTGCAATTTTCGTAACGAATTGCTAATGAAAATGTCATTTGAAAATTGCCGCACGTACATGGCCTGCAAAATGGGCAATTTGTTGCTCGTGCCACCAGAGCCGCAAAAAAAATTGTTTAAAAAATATATATTAAGCTGACTTAAAAAGGAAACTTTGGTAATAAAACCAATATCATATTCGTTAAAGTTCAAAAATTGTGGGGATTAAATTAAAGGGGTTTCTTGGTAAAGTAAAATCATAAGAGTTTGAAAATAGTCTGATGAAATTGAATTTGTTGAAAATTAACTGAAATAAAATTAATATATTTCTTGTAGAATATATTATAGGATTCAGGAACTATGATAATTATATTACTCTTATTATTATAATGAAAGGTACTTATTACTTATAAGAAACCAAAATATGTATAAATTTTGAGAATGAATTGTAGGTTTGGTTTGTCCAAGCCGAAGTACCCTTGAAGTTAGCCAAAGGATTATGGGCTTGGATATGCTATCTACTATAACTTGGCCAAAAACTAATTAATCTTTTGAGATGCAAATTTTTTCGGTTAATTGCAATTTTTCAAACACCATAACTCTGCGAAAAATACATTAATTTCAATTCGGGAACCTTTTCTGTGCTAGTCTTTGTAGGGTTAACAAATCTGCATATTAAGTTGTAAAATTAAATTTGTTGTCAAATTTTAAAAATTTTAACGACGTAACCCCTTATTAAATTTTTACATTTTGAAAAAATTTGGAAAAATTGTATTTTCAACCGGACATAGCTAGATCGATTCAGCTGTTGGTGCTGACAAGAATATATATGGTTAATAGGGTCGGAAATGATTCCTTAATGAAGTTTCAAGCTTCAGACTCTAGTTATAATAAGGTTGTAATAATGTAGAAAAAGTTGAACCGAAATCATTTTCGAAACGATCGTAAGAGTAAGGAATCAATATTTCTGAATTATTTATAATCAAGTTAGACTTTTAACTTTAAGTAAACCTTTTCTAGATATCATTAATACAAATTGCTGTGTCATTTTAAATTAAGTAGAGGGGACCATGGCAATACGGGACTTAATTGAAATTTAAAGTCTAGACCAATAGCTTCTTTATACATAATAATATTGTAATGATTAAGACTTACCGCCGTAAAGGACACGTGGCTTTCCTCTTTCGTCATTGTTTACATTGACCAAGAATGGTGGCTTCATCCAAAGTGAGCTTCTTCCTCATTATCCAGATGCATTGCATTGGCCACATTATAGTTTTGGGTTCGGAGGTTGATCACTTGCACTATCACTTGAGATGTTATCACTAGGTACCCCTAGGACAGACTGAAGCGCGCGCGACCTCAGCGCCTCTATTTATAGTCCCCGAGCAGAGCAGAGAAGAGCAGAGAAAGTGAGTGTGAGTGGGTGGGAGAGTAGGAGTTGCCTCTAGAGATTAACATAGAGCGATTAACATAGCGAGAGCGGGAGAGAGGCAGAGAGGAGCAGTGAGCTAACATTTAATGCTGCATTTCTGTAAACAAAACCCAAGCTTATGTTATGATTGTATATTCTCTTTAAACCATTTTCTTTGGCAATTAATTTTAACTTATCTTATCTTATTTTTATTATTATTATTATTTTTTTTTATATTTTTTAATATTTACAATCTGTTAAGCCGCTGTTAAGCTATAGATTTTCGGCCACTCTGCCTCTGTTAAATGCCTGCTTAAAATCCCGCCACACCATGCCCCTTTAGACAGAGTGCCACTCCCCTTTTCGAACAAACCTTGCAAGTGTATAAATGAACCATATTTCTCCAGGTGCACATACCACCCTCTGGCCGCCACCTGGTCTTATCTGCCTTTGGTAACCGCATCCACGTAGCCATCGAGTTTGAGTCTCGTTAACTGCCAAACGCTTTGCCGATTATCGCGCGATTTTTGCATTTCTCTCCCTCATCCACTGCACCCCCTCGCTGATCGCAAACAAAGTGTAAAATTATTTAATGCATGTGCTTAAAGTGGGGTTTCGAGGGGGTAATAGGGGGTTAGTGGGTGGCTTTATATCCATTGATGGGCAGCCAGACTCCAGCGTGGCATTGTAGGTGTTGCTGATTGCAGCACGTACTTGCAAAAAAAAGTACAGAAACTTAAAACGATTCAATGCTGGGTTGAGAGTGGGTAAGGTGCAACCAGGTGAGGCAACCAGTCAGGAACTCCTTCTCTCTCTCTCTTAAATTCAATTTAACTTATGCAGCAGCCAAGTTGTTGCTGCTTGTAATTTTTGTTGTTGCTGCAACAGATGCAATCAGGCAGAAGTCGAGGCGCAAAAGCTATCGATATCAGTTGCTCGTACTGGCTGCCGGAGTCAAAGGCAATCGTGCAACACGGCATGTTGCAGCTTGTTATTGCTTGATTGCCGCTAAAATTAAGTTGGCTGAGCCAGCAGTAACAGCAGCAGCAACAGCAGCAGCAACAACAGCAACACCAGCAGCAGCAGCAGCAACATCAGAGGGAGACTTCAATGATAAATCACTTAATTGCACAGCGAACGCGTAAAATGGAAATTGAGCATGGTCGGAAAGAAAGGGGGGTTGCTGGAAATCAAGGGGGGTGGAACACACAATCGGGGGTGTGGAGGTGGCTCACCCGCATCATAAACTCTAATGATCGTCGGTCCGCCTCCAATATCAATATCGAAATCAATGCCTGACAAATTGACACAATTGCCGCATGAGTCAATTGAGACCAAAGAAAGAGTAACAAAAGAGAATGTAGAGTGCTAGTGCTCGACTAGGAGATACCTTTTTATTATAAGAAAATTCATAATAAAATGTTTAAAACCCATTAACTCTAACGTAATACTTTAAGATATGTTCCTCAAAGGCTTATCAATAGCCTTCATTGAAACATTGAGTACTTACAATCTACCCTGATAGACTACAATCACCGGGTATCAAAGGAAAAGCGAGAAAAACCTCTCACCCAACAGGCAACAATTGCTATTTTGCTGTCGTACGTCGATGTTGCTGCTGTATCGCCTGTTGTTGCTGCTGCTGTTTGTGGGCTGCCAAGTTTGTTTGCCACTTTATTTTATTGTTTCCCGAAGGCAAGGCAGCTGCAGCCGCAGCCACAATGCCTTCCCTAACCCAATCAATGGGTCTATTTTTTTGTTGTACTCGAAACGAAAGTGAAACAAATGGCTGGCCACGATTCTAACAGGGAATTGTCACCCTTTTCGGAGGCAACATCAACGGCAGCAGCAGCAACATCAATTAAGACCGGCAGCAACAAATTGCCGAATGCGGGTGTAAGTTTGTTGCCTTCATCGGGGTTTGTTTTGTCACTGATTTCATTTCAATTCGATTGCAAATTGAAATCAATTGTCACCCCTTTTTCCCACTGCCTCTCTCTCCAACCCCAACGAAAGCCTCAATTGATGATGCATTGATTGTGCATAATTTAGTGACATTTTCGAAATGGTTCCAGCAACGCCTAAACAGGCGTGGGCATGGGAACCACATCGCTTTTCCATTTCCTATTTACCATTTACCATTTTCACCCATTCGTTGTGGTTATGGTAAAATGGTAAATGACCCGGTTGATTAGCACCCGAAATCAGTAACTAATTAACCCTTTTTTGCGCCTGCTTAGCCACCTGACTAATGCGCGTTATTAATAAGCATGCGACAGCGATCCACACTCGGTTCTCATCGAACAACCCACGCTGAAAAGAGGAAAACCTTCTTTAATTTGGGCCAACAGCTTGAAGGTTTTAGAATCTTTAGATTGGAGAAGGGTAAGAGTGTAAGAAGACACGGATACAAAGCCAATGGAGACAGCCGACGATGGCGGCAACGGCGACTCAATTTAACCAAAACGACTGAATGACTGATTAAAGCCAGAAATGGAGGAACAAAACGTAGAGACTACCAAAGAAGAATAATATATAGAACAGGGAATACCCTATTTATGAGTATCAGAAGATCTCTTTACATAAAGCAGAGAACTTGAACAAAATATCCTACTTAGAGATAAATTTTCTTAAAGAAATAAATTTTATGAATTATTTCAAGGCAATGCAAATACTTTAGTTTATATACTTAAGAGATTATAAGATGATAGTGATTCCCATCTTATCTCAGCTACCCTGTAACTCAAGGTATTTAAAGCCAAGCCCAGCACAGACAACATCCAAAGCGACATACACAAATTAGCATTTCCCTTGTTGCCAGTCTCGTCTCAGAGGCGAGTTCAGAACTCAGCTCAAGTCTGAACTTTGGACAGAGGGATCCAGGGACAGACGTTCCCAATTCCAAGAGGAAAGGCCCAGTCGGAGACTCCACTCGACTCATCATTAAAATGTGTCGTACCGAAAAAAACACAACACAACACAAGGGAAAGGAGAGGGCAGCAGACAGAACTTGATAGCGACATTCGCCTGTCGTCGTTGTCGTCAATGTCGCAGTTACTGCTGCTGCTGCTGTTGCTGCCACAAAAGAAGCCGCCAGGGAAAAATGCGAACGAACTGCATACTCCCACAGATCCAAACTGCACCTGCTGTCCCCAGTTCCAGTTCCTGTCCTGTCTCGGCCTGTCCTGTCCTGGCCTGTCCTGTCCTGCGTCCTGGGCACGTCATTTAAATTACATTAAATTGTTGTTGCGCTGACCATGAAAAGCTGCGGCAAATAAATTCGTTAAAATAACTGAGCCAAAAAAAAATAAGACAACAAGAACGCGGCCTCAGAGATTTGCTGCTGCCAAAGTGGAGCAGCAGCAACAACAATCCCCAGCAGCAACAGCAGCAGCAGCAGCAGCAGTGGCAGTGGCAGCAATTTATGCGACCATGTTGCTGGCGGGCATTTGATTTGCAACACAAACAATGACAACGGCAACAAATTTCATGAATGAAAGATTGCGCGGACAGGAAGTGCTCCGCATAACGGACGCGGAGGTGGAAAGGATGTGGCTCTTTGCTGTTGCTGCTGTGGCAGTTGCAGTTGCAGTTGGAGTCGTCGTCGTTGTTGTTGATTGTCTGTCGATAGGCGCGTTGTTTTGTCAGTGGGTTGCGCAAAAATGTTGCTCAATCAGCATGCATAATGCAGCAGCAGCAGCAGCAGCAACATCAAGCGATCTCCAGCAGCAGCAACTCCACGACGAGGGTGGCTCCTGCAGTTCTGCCAGACGTTGCACAAATTGGAGGAGTCGTCGCATGTTGCTGCTGCTGCTGCTGGGGGAGAATGTTGCTGCTGTCGCCGCGGCCAATTATCCGCTTGGACAGAGTGACATTGAGGCTCTCGAACTCCAGCTCCCCGCACATTTAGCCTTTTAAGGAGCAGGTTAACGAAGCGCATTTATATTGTAATTATCTTGCATTCGGCGTTAATTTTAGTGAACCAAAAGTGGCACCTGCAAGCTGCAACTTGCAACCTGCAGCATGGAGCTGGCAAACCGGCAACCCTTTCGTCAGTGACAAACATTTTAATTCAATTTACAAGTCCACTTTCCGATGCACAGAAAGAAAAGGTAAAGTCTATAATGACTTTGACCCTTAAACTTTAAGGGAGTCTGTCTTTAAATTATTTTAGAAATATTTACTGGCATTTAGAGAGGAACTTCAATAAATATATTTAAACCATTATCTAGTTTTACAAGCCCTTTTTCTTAATTTAAAAGAGAAATTCAATTTTCTTTTAGTTTGCCAGAGTGCTATTTTCCTTGCATTTTTCGCGGGTGCCAAGATACAACCATGGAAATGGAATTTTCTGATGTTGCTGTCGCTTCGATTGCTCGTTGTTTCAGTTGCTGCTGCTTTGGCTGATGTTGCCTTTATTTTGGCTTTGCTAAATTAAGATTCCATTAGTTTTGCGGGCTGCCTTGGCTTTGGCATCTTAGAAATGCTGGCTGAGGCAGCGACTATAAATCTTGCAAGTGTCAAATGATGCAGTCGCCTCCTCGCTAAGTGCCTGGCAGCGATTCTCTCCTTTTGATCCCCTTTTCCTTTTGCCTTTCCCTCCTCCGCCCCTGGAAATTTCTCTGGTCTAACTGGGCGCGTAAGACAAACGGAGGAACAATTGAAACGTGTCGTAGACAATAAATTCCAAACTACAATAAATTATTGCTATAAATATTTCGACAAAGCTTTTTCCACTGAGTTTTCTCTCCTGTCTTTTGTATTTTGTCTTTTGTCAGGAAGTCAGAGTGACAGAGTGTCAGGGAGTGGCGGAGCAGTCAAAAAATTGAATTAGCAATCGGAATCGAACCGAAAATGGATTGGGAATGGGAATGGTATATAAAAATCCCCTCCTTTTTGGAGGGCTGGAGTGCAAATCCTTTTATGGTGATGCCAAATAAATCATCCCAGTTGCACAATGATGAAATTATTATTTATGCAGTCAGCGGGCACCTTTCCTCTCACCTCACCTTCTGGGCGACAGTCTTATTTGTGCGTGTTTTGTGCTCCAGTTAAAGTTAAAAAGATACTCTGTTCAGGAACAGAGGATACTTTTTGGATATATTTTCAATTTTTTAATGGGAATATACTTTCAACATTTAATAGGAAATAATTAAGAGGAGCTCCCATGGTTGGGGGTTTTACAGATAATTGTTTCATCTAGAAATTATTATTTATTTTATTAGATTTTACTTTTAACATATACTTGTCTTCATCATTATTTATTTCTATTATTTGTATGAAACATATTTTTAAGGGCTCTGAATTTCTTGAAGAAAAATCTCCTTATTTGTTTGACTTAAATTCCAGGGTATTTCAAAATCCTGGATTTCGCTCTCACTCGGTTAGCCTACCTGAATGCCAAAGTTTGCTCCGTTTTGGCCACTTGTTGCTGCTGCCTTTTTGCCGCAATACTCCCCCCTTTCAGCCCCCTCTTACTCCTGGCCAACTCTAAGCCAGATTGTTGCTGGTGGAATGATTGCATGCAACATTTACCGTATTAATAAATTATGAGTATTTATGTGCTGTCAGAAGTCGTGACGGCAGAGCGACACACAAAGTGATAAAATTAGCACACAACAACAACAAGAGGCAGCAGCAGCAGCATCTCTGCAAAAATCTCAGTGCGTTTTCAGCATTACTTTTTGTATTTGTTTTGTTCGCGAGGGTCGTAAATAAAATATGCGTTTTTGTTCAATTGAATGTCTTCATAAGCGGGCGGCACCAAAACAATTGGAAATTTATGCCCGTGCCATATATGGAGCAGCTTTTTGAGCATAACTGTTTGGCGGAAAACCGAAAAAAAAGAGTTGAAAACAAAACCACAGCAAAAGCAGCAGGTGCAAAACTTGGCCATAAATATATACATATAATACGGGGACCAGGTGGGGAGTTGGCTTAACAGGGGAGGAGGGTGGGACTGTGATTCGGACGAGGAGATCTTGTAATACGTCCTGCAACAACGCCAATAACAACGCCAACATGGCAACACCAACAACGGCAACAACAGCAACACCAACCACCAACACCAACCAACAACAACTTGTCTTTTGACACTTGGCGCATTTGACACTCAACGCGCGCATTCACTTTAAATCTAAATTTACTGATATCTGCGTACAAAATAGTATCAACAGCGGCGACAGCAGCAACACCAACAACAACTACAACAATGACACCAACACCAGCAACAACAACAAGAACAACAAAGACAACGAGTGATACACAACAACAAGTTGGCCTGGCTAAGACTGTCGAGTAACGAACGACCTTAGAGGTAATAAACATAAATAACGCCATTGAAAGCAACTCAGACGCAGCTGAGAGAGATCGGAGTCGAGAGGCTTGAGACCCCAAGACTGCAGACTATACACTGAGAATTAAACTGTTAATAGGTCTGAAATCTGTAAATTATTATTATTATTAATAACATAAAAGGAAGCTAGTTAGAAATCCTAAAATTGCTAGAGAAAATTTGTAATAGCTCAGTCAAAAATGCATTCATTTCAAATCTGAAAGCTGTTTTGTTTTAGTATATATGTATATGATTTATAGGGTCGGAAATGACTCACTCACAATGTTTCAAGCTTCTTTTTAAATGTAGAATACCCTTCAAGGGTATAAAAATAAATTAATAATTTATACCTATTATAGTTCTATCTCCAAAGATCTCCCCAAATCTTTCCCTCAGTGCCGATTGAAGCTTGGAGTTTGAGCAGTGGGAGGTGGATAAGGTGCAGCCAGGTAGCAGGGGCAGATGGAAGGTGGCAGGTGGCAGGAGGCTGCGACTGCGGCTAGCCACATGTTCGCAGACAGTCCGATCCGGAGACTCGGACTGCGACGGAGCTTGTTACTTTGTTGGCCGCAAAAGACGGCGGCGAGAAGGCTGTGGCAGTCCCAACGTGGCTTTGGTTCTTTATTTTTTTTGCTATGGGCGGGAGACGGCGAAGGTCAACAGATTGTCGATGTCGGTCTGGAGAAGTCGGAGTGCTATAGTGGATATAGTGTGGCCGGGGCCAGTGCTGGTAATGTTTGGTACTAGACTAATACCAGCGGTGTCGATGCCAAAGTCTGTTGTCTCTCTTGGCAGCTCCATCTAAGTTTCTTGGTGGCGCATTTTTGGCTTTCAAGCTCTGGGCGTTACCGTGATAATTGTTTCTTGTCCATTTGGCCAGCTTGATTGCAACTAATGAACTATAATGAAAAAGCAGCAATGACTTTTCCATTTGGCAGGAGGGATAGGGAATTTACCAACAAAAAATAATCATCAAAAGATTCGGGAAGACTTGGGCATATTTTATAGATATTCTCAGGGAAGTTCTCTGATAATTGTGGGAAAGTGTTGGGTTGAGAGTCCTATAAGGAAACTTCCTGAAGTCTTTGTTTAGAAAATGAAAAAGTATAAAGTTCTTAACATTATACTTAAACTATACAAACCTCTCAAACCAGAATACAAAATCCTTGACTAAGGTTTGCCATTTAAACCAAAATGTTGTTCCCCCCAGAAGCTGCGGTTGAAGCCCAAGAAGTGTGTGTCCTGGCTGACAGAAAACCACAAATCTGGAGTCACGGAGCATCATATAAATCCAAGGAGATGACCAGCAATTGCTGGCTCCGATTTCCAATCCAAGGAGCGGGTGCCAAGTGCCAAGTGATGCTGGCAGACCCACTCACTCACCCTACTCCTACTCCTCACCAAGTGCTGACGAAATGTCAACAATGCCAACAAGTCTATCAGCCACATCACCGTCACTCTCGAAGAACGAGAGCCCAAAGCTGACACCCACAATGCCGCAATTTGCATAAGCTGCCAGCAGACAGATTGGCGGAGTGGAGTCCCCCCCGAGATCCGGAGGAGGATGAGCCACCACCAGACGGTTGGATGGGAATGGTAATGGGAATGGAACAGAGGCGACTGTAGGTGGATGGATGAGCAACAAGTAAGCGATTTGCGGACAGACGGAGCGCAGCGCAGGCCAATCATCGAGACAGCAGCAGCATCTTTACGGAATAAATGGATTAAGTTAAGTAGAGAAGGGAAATACCCTGCGTTTCTAAGAAGTTTAGAAGAATATATTTTTCTGAGAAATATAGAAAAAAAATAGAAAAATATTATGGAAAAAGATACATTTAGTAATGTGTAAAAATATTTATAAAAAAGAAACCTTTCTTACAGATTGGGGTGTAGAGTATGTACAAATTAATTATAAGAGTCTGCCAAAGCTTAATTAAAGTAAATGAATTCTTCATATTTTAAGGCAATTAATAAATTAATATAATCATTAAGCATTAAGCATTAAGCATTAAGCATTTTCTCACTCTAAAAATATTGAAAAATGGAGAACGCTGTTTCTATATTAATAACTCTTTACAGCATTCCATTCTTGTTAGAATGTAACAATTGTATAATATACTTTGACTCAAATAAAACAATCCTTTAATAAACTATGACATCCTGGTAATATTTCTTCTCAATTAATATTTCTAATTCATTTAAAAGTACTTTATTAAATGGCAACCTCAAGCAGAGTATTCAAAACTCACTTGAACTCACATTTACTTATCCGTTTATTTTGGGTAACCTTCACTAAGCTAATGTTTACTATCCCGGATCCCCGAGTTCCTTCGGGCAAAACTCGAGTTTAGTGGAGGAGATGTTGGTGGAATGGGGCATAGATTGCCTCCCGTTTTGGGATTCCGCTTTGGATGCTGCCACAAGACATAATAAAAATCTCTTTTATGGCACTTAAGTGTTTTGTGTGTGTGTGGATTGTGGGTAGCATTTACCTTGCCACAGCTACAAACTTTGGCTTGAAAGTGCAGCTTTAGAGTCTCTCTCTCTGTTTCTCTCTTGGGACTAGATTTATGCGACTTTTGGCCAAAGTAAATTGTGCATAAAAAAGCCAAGCCAAGTCAAGCCAGGCCGGGCCAACGTCGCCTGCGTTTGATGATGAAGTGCTCAAAAATATATAATGCGAGCTGTGGAAATTTACTAAGTGCAAGAGTTGAATTTATTAGACAAAAGTTTACTGTTTACGAGCTGTTGTCTCAGCACGCTTATCAACTCCCGGCCATCAACTGGCTAACTTATGGCCCTCTCGGACACTCCACCGGGGGTAACAGGTGCACCTCGGACTACGCGTCACCCAAAAAAAACAAAAAACAAAAAACCGAAAAAAGAAAAGAGTTTCGGTTTCCCGGAGTTCAAAAGGAAAAAGTTCGCTCCCACGATGCTGGCAAATTACACAGAGAGAAAAAAGGAAAGGGGAGCAAGCCATCGGGACGCGGAGGAGCGACATTCAAATCCCATCAGCCACGCAATGCAATCATCATGATCATTATGAGCGGAAATGCAGGAAAAGTAGGAGGTTTTTAACAGCCACCGACTGCCGACTGCCGACCGGGCGGCGATTGCAGTCGCATTTTTTTACTCACTGCCGCAAATACCCATTAAATTGGGTGGAGCATGTGCGACTACAGGAAATGCTATACACAAATTTTAGAGCGAAGGAGTGGCAGGTGAGTTCTGCATAATTATCATGGAATTTTCCAAAGCTAGAAAAGAGGAAAAATAAGAATAAGTGGGTATTAATACTTCTTACCAAAAATCTTAGAATAATCTTAACTTGACTTAATATCGAATTTCGGTAACCTCTCGGAAAAGTAATTGTTTCAGACCAAAGAGAAAATGTAATTAGAACTTACATTAAAATTATTAGATGAAGAACCTTTGTAAAAATAAACTAGTAAATATCTATAGAAGAATATATGAATTTTTTAATGACGGGTATTAATAAAAATCTATAACTTAATTCAAATATTATTCAATCTCCAAAAGCCTTACTTACTTAATTCTTCTATTGAAAAGAGTTCAAAGGAAACATTAATTAACATTTCAATTTAATGTTCTTTCTAGAAAACTCCCCAAATTTCCACACCCCCACACCATATTCCAGGGTATCTTGGCGTCGTCCTTCCGCCACCTACATAAAAAAAAACAACACTCTGTTTTTTGCTGCTTTTGCTGGCATCCTGTTCGTTCTGCTGCTGCAGCGGGCATAAAAAAAAGGCCGCTCGGCATGCAAAAAGTGCCGACGACGACGCCGACGCCGCAGCGAAGGCATTTTATGTCGCCATTGCCGCAGCAAATGACTTTAATTGCATTTCTCAATGCGGTTTTTCAGCTCTCGGATGCGAGACCTCTGCCATGGATTGGGACCTCGGATCTGGACCTGAACCTGCACTTGGAGCTGGAGCTCGGTCTGGGTGCGTATATGCCAGTCGCAGGAACAGACAAGGCGGCGTCGTGGAAATTTCACCAAGCTCATCGTCGCAATCTTGATATAAATAATAATTAAATGGATTAGCTTGGATATCGGCCATTAGAGAGGGAGACGACGCCCGGCTCACGGGCAACGCCTTTTGGGAGCTGAGATTCTGCCAGGCAGATTGCAATTGGAAATGCAAACAAAAGGAAGGCCTGACAGAAGCCAGGACTACCCATCGCATTCGAGGGGATTCACGGAGAAAAATATAGTTTACAAATATCAGTAATTAATTTGAAACTAAAACCCAATAAAAAGAAAGACAAAATCATCCTTTAATAGCTAGTAAATTATATAAAATGGCATCAACTCATGTCAAACCATTTAAAATTATATTTATTGATTCAAAATAATTTCCATTTATATAAAACCATTTAAAAACATATCTTAAAATTATTAAAATCTATGTTTTAAGTCAAGACAGATACTCCAAAAATGTTTTTAATATATTTTACGTCCATTTTGATGCCACATTTTTATAGGATATTTACCCATCAATCTATAAGTCTTAAGTGAGTGCCATTTCTCTCTAATTTTCTCTCTGTGCACTCCAAAGCCAAAACCGATGATGATCGCGAGGTGAGCGGCTCGCGCTTGCGCTCAATTAATTAATGGCAACTGCCATGAAAGAGCCGACTCTCGGCTCCAGCCGAAAGCATTGAGCCCCCGAAGACCCAGCCTCCGATTCAAGCGGAGATTGCTATCGAAAGTACGTCGGTACATGCGTGTAGTTTACATACAAAAAATAAAAACAAAAAAGAGCCAAGACAGCGTTCACACGCCGCCAGCCAAACGAACGAACGAACATTCGCCCAATCGAATCTGCGCCTGCGCAACTCTTTTTTCGGCAAAAAACAAAATTTCAACTTGTTGTGCCTTTCCATTTTGCAATACCCTAACCGCAAAAGGGGGGAGTTTCAGCAATCGAAATTCAAAGGAAGTTTGCTAACAACTTTAATAAAATTTATTTTGTCTTTGTTAGCCATAAAGTTTATAGCCCTCGTTTGTAAACAATCTTTGAATACGTTTTTCACAAAACAATAAAATTGTTATGAAAACAGGGTAAAGTAAAATGATTTTATTATTTAATTTTACTAAGGATATAATAAAAAAGATGTTAAATTATTTTCCGCTTGTAAGAAATATGTTATTCAATAAAATCATAATACTTTTCCCTAATTATATCAAATTTTCCTTTTATAAATAAAGCATTATATGATAAATTTTACTTGTATATTTGTTTTATATTTTTGTATACTCTAGCAGAGTCCGAAACCCAGTGAAGGAGTCATTTCCGACCCTATAAATCATATATATTCCTGATCAGCATCATTAGGAGAATCAATCTAGGCATGTCTGGAAAAAAAATAAAATTTTTTAAATTTTGTTAAAATTTAAAAATTTCATAAGGGGTTACATCGTTCTTTTTTTCAAAAGTCGACAAAAAATTGAATTTTTAAAATTTAAAAACTGAGTATGCAGATTTATTGACCTATTAAAAACTAGCGTAGAATTGCTTTCCGAATTGAAATTAATGATTTTTTGGCCAAGATATGATAATTTTAAAAAATTTGATTTGTCGTTTTTAGTACTGGGTTAATATTCCCCATTAATTTAGGGTATTTTGGCAATCGGTTTCTTGGCCTTTCCCCACGATTTTGGAGGGTCTAATCTTTAGCTGCTTCTTTGGATTCTCCAGCTGCTCCTCATCTTCCCCCTGCTTTTCGCTCTCTCGCTTCACAGCTTCTGTCTATCGTTTGTTGTTCGCCTTGTTTGGTCATGAGAATTTGCTTAATGAATTTCTTACAGTTTTATCGCTTAATTTGGCGCCTAATGAAGTTAGCAATAGGTGTCCCCTTTCCGCTCTTCCCCCTGATACCCATTGATTCACTCCCCCTTCTCTTTTGCATAGATTACACATACGCCGTGTGGTCCCAAGCAAATTGCTTCGGCTTCTAGTTGGCAGCGCCAAATATTTGGCTTATCCTCTGCTTAAAATCCCCAATCTAGACAAACAATGCATTCTATATATAAAAAAAACATTTACTGCAAATATTTTTGGGTAATTTTTTCCGTCTACTCCACATAATTACAGACACAAATGAGGAAGTCGGAGGAGGAGGAGATTTTCCGGAGGACTTTCCACCAGTCGCGTCATCATCGCGTGTTGGAGCTAAAAAAAAGGGTCCCGGACAGAGAAATTAATTTTTTATTTACGAGCTGTCACAAATTCTGCTCTCTGCACTCCACTTGACTTCTTTTCGGGTTTGTTTTTAATTTTTTATTGTGTTTTCTGTGTGTTTTTTTGTTCTCTCTATTTTATTTTATTTTTTTTCGAGGGCAGCCTAATATATCAGGGGGCGGCAATTTGCGCTAAGTGGATAATGTGCATAATGGTAGTTAAATTTAAATATGTCGTAAAACACTTCATTTCAGCCGTAGACAGTCTGCCACGGCATGAAAAGCTGTCAGTTATAGTTTGTAAAAATCCCTGACAGCCAAAAAAAAAAGGGAAGAGGAAATGCTAATGGTAATTATAGAAGAAAATAAAAGAGAGCAACTGGCTGGGGAGTTTAAATATCTGCAGAAATTCCATAACAAGTCATGCAAAGCTATTTTCTAGTTTAAAATAAGGAAAACTAAACCTCGCTCCAATTTGCAATCTTCAAGTCTGCAGAATAATAAGTAATATATATCGTTCTATTGCCAACTGTCAGCGAATGTCTTTCGCTTTGATTGCCATTCGATTTCAAGCTGTCAAATGTCCACTCGCCTGGGGCCAAGACAATGAAGTCAATAAAACAAATATGCCATTGATTATGGTCAGGGAATATGAGAAACACTTGGAAAATAAGGTTATCTTTTTAGATTTTCTAGAATAAAGAGATTTTTCTAAAAGATAATCATAGAATATCTCTAAATGTTGTGTAAAAATATATAATTTTCGTGCCTTAAACTGATTTGGACAAATTTAAGGATATTTAAATAATATTATATATTAAGCTAATAGAATATAAAACAATGAAAAATATTAAACCAAATCTTTTAGTTATAATCTGTTACTTATTTAGAACCTTTTGTCTTTAATCCTTTACCAAAAATATTCCTTGGAATCATTGTCCTTTCTATTTATATATGTACTTCTAAAGACTCCTTACTTGAATTCTAGTACTCTTTAATCTATATTTGATTAATAATCTTTCAGTTGACACTCTATTTTCTTACCATGTAGTGTAAGTATGTACATTTTGGCCCCAATACGACCTTGAGGCAACCAGTCATGTAATGAAATGCAATTACGATCAAAAAACCGCACGACCCACACACACAAAATTCCCCCGAATACCACAAAGGCCACACAGGCCACACACTATCTCCATAAGGTTTCCTTCCAGTCCCATTCCTAGTTTATGATTATATTTATATTTTTTTGCAGTATTTTTTTTCTTAGTTTTTTTCTCCTGGACCATGTTCGATCTTTAGCCGCTACGCATGCTCCGCGTGAGTTCTGACGATAAATCGAAATTGTTTGCACTGCCAAAAAGCAAATAAATGCATCAGGTTCGCCAGAGCAGCAGAAGAAGAGACTTGGTGCTGGGTCCATGGCTTTTGGAGTTATGGAATTATGTGTCAAATTGGCGCTGCAACAAACAAGAGTTAATGGCCTCATCCACAGCGTCGGCGGCGTTGGCCTCTGGGGTTGGCAAATGGAAATTGGCCGAGCGGAGGCCGCGCTGCCTGTGATTTTCCGCACATTGAATGTGTTTTTAATTACCGGCCAGAGAGGAGAGGGGAGAGAGAGATGCCGAACGCAGTACCCCGTCTGCTGTTGGCCAACTGGCAGAATGGTAAAATGGTAAAATGGTTAACTGGCCAAATGGCAAACCGAAATGCCAGCGCACACGCTGCACTCGTAGATAACAATTTAGCGGCGATTTAGGCATGTCCGAGATGGAGCTGCCAGCGAGGAGTCCGAAGCTGGAGACGTGGTCCATTGCCAGGAGTTTGCCCACACCCAGATGCCAGATTTTAGATGCCAGATCCCACATCTCACGGCCCAAGCACCCGCGATGCCAGCACATTGCCAGCGATACTTTGGCGTTTATTACCAAGTGGAGATGGGATCGTGAAAGGAGGAATCAAGCTCTGGTTCTGATTCTGGGTTGGTAAAATAGAATTAGTCTGGGTTATATCAGAAGATTTTTAAAATGGGTTACTTTAGTGGAAGATAAATCTTTAAGAGAGAAGTGGATTGATGTTAGAAGAATTTCCTTATGGTTTTAAAGGAATTTTCTTAGACAGAACTTTAGTAACTAAAGGAATTTAAATCAAAAGTTACTATAATATATCTTCAGATCAAGGCTAGCTATTCATGTTGTTAATTATTGTTAATTAAAGGTTTTATAACGGGAACAAATATCGATAATATAGTGTTATGATAATTTAATCAAATAGCTACATAAATTCATGGTATCGGTTCCTAATAGAATGAAAGAATTTATTTCGGTTAGGGATTTGATACTCAAAAACTTAATTAGAAGTTATAGGTAATGCTTGAAGTTTATTGAAGGTAATATACATATACACATTAATGATTTCTTTTTCATCTTCAATTTATAATTATTATCAAACCATTCTACAAGATTTAGGTAAATCTGAATCCCCTGAATTTTAAAAAACCTCATATTTGACAGAACTTATATACTATATATAGTCTCCTCTAATATTTCTTTTGTTATATTTAATTAAAATATTTTTTCAAGTTGATTTAGTAACTTTTTTAGTAACTTATTCCCAGAAATGCCACCTCTAGGTGCTACTGTGCTAAAGGTTTAGCATGCGGAAAATTAACATGCGGCTCAGTTCGGTTCTGGCTGGCCCTCAACTTCTCCACACTTCCCTTGACTCTGCGCATTTTCCGCGATGTGTCTTCTCCGCGTGTTTCCCAGTTACCCGCGAGAAAGATACATAGATGGAGAAGAGAGAGAGAGAGAGACAGGGGCAGAGACACGGAGATTTCCCTGGTGAGAAAAGCCAACGGGCAGCTTCCGAAGGGGCAGATTGAGCGTGTGACCAAAGTCAAGTGCAGTGAAAAGTAATTAACTCGGATTGGCGGGGCAGAGGAATCCATAAACTCAGTGGACTCAGTGAACCCAGTGGGTGAGCGACCACCAGACTTTCGAATTATTGAAATCAAATGGTTTTTGATTATTAATTTTAATTTCTGGGAAAGCCATCACTGCGAGTGATCCACACTGATCCGGCACAATCCGAATCGATTCGATTGGCAGCCAAATTGGGAATGGGAAGGGAAGGCCTATTAAAATATTTGATTGGACCACCGACGGAGTGGGAAAGAGTCTCCTCCGTTCTTTTATTCCCTGATTGAAACATAAAATTCGTCACAGCCAGCCCTCTAAATGATTTCTCCAACGGCTATTTTTAGTCAGGTGGAGGTGGAGGAGTTGTGCATCGAGAAGATATTTCCCAGAACTGTCCCAATCTAATGCAATTTGACATGCAACAAGGCAAAGTCAGTCACCGACTCCGGGTTTTCCTTCTCCATGCAACAGTCGCAGACTCCCCCACATGGATGCACTGAAGGAAAAGGAGTAAAATAGGATTATACAGATTTAATTTTAAGCATTCTAGTACATCGTTTCCTATAAGAAATGAATCAGCAAAGAACATACCTATAACAAATAAGATTTACATTTGTACCAAAAAAGAAAGCAGATCGTTTACTTAGTTTTTAGCATAATTTTATTATTAAGCTTATAGATTTAGGTTTTCCAATATTGTGTATTTAAATATTAAGAACTTTTTTCCTTTATTAAATTTTTCCAGTGCAAGAAAAATGCTTTCCTTCTTTGACCAGGGACCAACGGACGGGAGGATGACACTTGTCTCCGACTGCAGATCCTCCTCCTTTTCAACTCCCCTCTTTTTTTATTTTGGAGAATGCATATCAAGCTCATTACATTGCAAATTGCAGACGCAGATTCAGTTTCTTCGAATAGTTTTCCCTGCAAGATTCGTCTCACTGAAGTTCAACAGACTCCGTTGAGTTCTTGCCACTTTTCACACATGTCCCTGTTCTTGGGAGTGGAGTGTGGATCATCCTCTTGCGATTTTCACTGCTTGTGGTTGGTGCGGGTGCACACGCCCCTACATGTATGTATTTTCTTTATATATATATATATGTTAGGATATATATATATATATCTGTAAAGATCTGCAGACAATCTGTGGAACAATGTGATAAATCTTCTGCTGTGCCAAGTGCAGGCGACGCTGGGTGGGAGTGTTTCCTCTGGCATTCGTCTCGACGGTTTGGGTTAAGAGGTAGTAATAGTTTTTAAGGGGTATATTAGAGATGATCTTAATTGATATTTAAATAAGGTACTTATACTTTAAATTTCTGGTTTACAAATTGTTTAAACTAATGTAAGAATTTAAAACTATTACTAAGTATAAGTTTGTTATGAATTAAATGATTTGAGTTTACTACAAAAGACAAGTCTTATTATATTGCTGTAGAAGTCTCTTTATTAATATTCCTCTCTTAAATTATTATATATTAAATAAAGTAGATTATTAATTGTATAGTAATAAACCTAAGAGTGAAATAATTCCTAGTACAGGGTACTCATGCAGGTGAAAATGAAAACATGTTGCGATCGTGGCCTCTTCGCTTCATTGCTCCACTGCAAGTGCAATGTTCAGACTTGGCAGACAACTGCTCCTCTGTCCTGTGGGATTCCCCCTTAACCCACCAGCCCCAGCACCTTAACCCACACCATTCATTGACTCTTTTTCCAGGTCTATGCCTGTGCCACACCAACGCAGCCAACAACTTGTACATCATTTTCAATGCTAAGGCAAAATGAAGAGCAGCAAAAAAATAAACATAAAACATAAAACAAGGCGATGTTGCAGATTTAGTCAGCTATTTTTTGTTGCACTTATTTATTTCTCTCTGTTTTTTTGCTGCCTTCGTAGAGGAGGGCAAATTACAAATTCAAATTTAATTAAGTAAAAAATTAAACAAACATGCAGACGCGTCTGCGTTGTAGTTTGTCAATCTCAACGAGGAGGAGAAGGCGGCGGCGGCTGCCACAAAAAGGGGCAAGCGTCTGTCAATGTGACAAGCGACATGCGGTGCAACATGGAGAGAATTCTCTCCGGTTCCCCTTACCCCCGTCTTGAGATGCAAATCAATGGCATCGAGACATCGGCACTTCAATCGATTGTCTCAGCAGCACCTCTAAGTTAGTGCCGGAGGAGCTATAAATGTTTCAATTAAAATAAAATAATATGCCCACTCGACTTGGGGCTCGCCTTTTATGGCGTCGCGTCTCTCCTTCCGAGTTCTGCTACAACACATTTTTCCTCTCCTGTTCTGCGACTGGATAATTGCATTGAAAGTGCAGCGAAACTGTCCAGAGAGTCGCCACCCAAGCACCTATGAATTATGAACCACAATTTGTGGCACGGCAGGTATCAATTTGCATTGGCCATTGGAAATAGGGCTACCTTTTGAGCTCGAGCCAGTGAGCGAGCATTCAATTAGGAAAATCACAGTGTTTGCAGGAATTATGCAATTGAGATGCGATTTCAAGGATATTTCAGGGGAGGAATTTATAATTGAAAATTGTGTGGATCAAAAGGATATTAATAGAGGAGGTTTATTTCTTCTAGATGATGCCCTGACTTCCAAGTACCTAATCCTGCCCAAGCCAAGACATTACCATATCCAAACCCGTCATAACCGATCTCAGTTATAGAATTTCCCCCCAGACAAATCGCCATGACTAATCACAGTTCAGTGACTCTGAGGCCCGGCCCAACGCAGTTCCTCCTCCATTTCCATTCTCCATTTCCCAAACCATTTTCCAGCCACTAAACTTTAGATGCGTTGCCGTCCATTTGCCATCCATCAGAGATCTAAGAGGAGAGATGAGTTTTTGAGGGGGGCACTTTGGAGCCGAAATGCATTTGCATTTTGCATAAAGTTGGCAACGTTTTTGGCCTGCAGGGCGCATACGGAATCGCGCTTTGTCAACGGTACTTTGTGCCATAAAACGTTTAGCCAATCGTCTGAGTTGGAGGCTGACTAACTGACTGACTAACTAACAGACCAACTCACAAAGTGACTAATACACACAGAGAGACACACACAACCTGTTGCTGGCCGCCAACTAATTATGGAATCAAATGTGCGGAGCGACGACATTAATAATGGAATATTTAGCATTGAGTTTATTGGCGGCACCTACATGAAATCATCATTAAATGTTGCAAACTCGTTTGCCGCAATTTGTGGCAGCATTAGAATCCCCATCTCTCCCCATCCCAGGGAGAGGATGTGCCCCAAAGCCTGCCCCTTTTGCCACAGCCGGAACGTGACTCGGAACTCGGAACTGGAAGACGAAAACCACCATGGACCTCCAAGGCAATTGATTTGACTTCCGTTCGGTTCGACCTCAGGAAGTGGCCCGACAAAGTCTGAACCCTTTTCAATATAAATCAATTTCGATATTTGCCCATTGACTGGCATAAGACAGGGCGGTGAGATCTGGTATGTTGTCTATTTAGTTTAAAGAATTTGAAATACTCTTCAAAACCGTAACGGTTTTCAGGTTTAATACATATTGTATTATTCTGGAATAAGAAAATATATAAATAATCTATAAGTCTTAAATTATTCTTAAAAATAAGCAACTATATAAATTCCTTTTTATATTAAGATATTCCAGAAAAATATTTTAAGGAAACCCAAAACAAAATAATAATTTTTTAAAATTCTTGTGGTACCCTTTACAGGCCTTTATAATGTTATTCAAGAGCTTAGAACTTAGTGAAGGAAACAATTCCGACCACAAAATAATATATTATCTTGATCAGCATCGATAGGAGAATCGATCTAGACATGTCTGGAAGAAAAATACATTTTTCAATAATTTGCCAAAAATTGAAAATTTGATAAGGGGTTACACATTCTTTTTTTCAAAAATCGACAAAAAAATTTAAATTTTAAAATTTAAAAACTGAGTATGCAGATTTGTTTATCTTGTCAAAACTAGCATAGAACAGCTTTCCAAATTAAAATTAATGAGTTGTTGGATTAGTTATGAGATATTTACAATCCATAAAATATCAAAAAATCAAGATATATATCTGCTAATATATACCACTTTCCATCTGATTTATAAGGCACCCCTAAGTTAGGGTAAAAACCAAATGCAAACGGAACTCGCAACATACGTCAATATGGCAAAAAGGACAGGCCAACTTGGCAACAAGGGCACCAAAGAAAAAAAAAACTATGGAAAAAGAAGAGCCAAGCAAGAAAAGAAATCTCAAGACATTTCAAATTTAAAATGCGATTTTCCCCAGAGGTCGAGGGGGGAAAACGCTCTCCACACACATATGCCAAGTCAAATTGAAAGGATAATTCGCCCGCAAACACCCTCCTGGGTGCACATGCACACACATACATGGTATCCTTGGGCGAGTTTATCCAAGTCCTTGGTGACCCCCTCATCCTTCCCCAGTTCTTAGCTGGCAACTGAAGTCTACTGCTGATGGCATGCTAACACGCCTTTGAATTTGCCAATTGCTGTTGGCGCACGTACAAAACACTTAAATTCTCACAGCCAGAGAGCAACTGGAAGGAATACCCTTATGCACCCCGTGTATCTTCGTATTCCTCGTATTCCCCCACGGATATATGTAGTAGACACTGGCTGCTGACTGTCTGCCCGCCTCAATGGAGCAACTGAAGCAACTGAAGCAACTGGAGCTGCAACTGGAGGAGCCCTTGGCCTGCCCCAAGGATTCCGAGGCACGTTTAAGAAATAGAATTTTTAAGCGAATGCCGAGCGCAAAGGGTTTCCCAGTGGATTAGGATTTGGCTACCAAGTACTTGAAAAAGTGAAGGGAATATAAGTTGGACTTGGGATAAGTTTAATAAAATCTAAACAAAATAAAAATAAAATAAATAATGGCTTGGCATATATTTAATTACATTTGAATATGATTAAATTATCATTTAAAAGGTATTAACAAACATAACCTTAGGTTTAGTACCTTTCTAAATATAGTAAAATGTTCAAGAAACTTTAACATTAATTAAGATTGTATTCATAAACTCCATAAATTCATAGAATCGTTTTGAAAATATATAAATGCCTTTAAAAATATTGTAAAATAATATAAAACCTTTAAAACTAATTATGATTCTTTTTATCAAGTCTTTAAAATTCAGGGAATCTTTATGAAGATATGCAAAAGTCAGCATTAAATAATAGATGCATTGAATAAATATAATATAACATTTTACTATACTTTAAAGAACAAACCCTCTTCCATCAATTCAATTACAATATATAATATAGTAAAATTTCATTTAAATATTTAAAATATTCCTTCTTTAAATGAAGGTATCCTTTCGTCCACAATCAAAACTCTTTCTTGAAAGTTTCACTTACTCGAAGAAACCTCCTCCCTCACAATAGAACCTCTACTTCCCCCTGTTAACTGTTAGCACCCATTCTAATGAATGGCCATTGGTTCAATATGATTTCCTGCACGATTTGTTTGTTAAAAGGCAATTAGTTGATACAGGAGCGATGTCCTGGCTACTCTTCCTCCCTCGATTCTATAAGTTTTGAAAGGATGGAAAGTAAGCACAAACTCACACGAGACGGTGGCGACTGCTGCATAATAAATTCGCTAACCACGTAATGCTGCAGCTGCAGTGCAGGGATTTCGTATACATTTTTTATGCGAAACACCCGCCAGGAGACGGCGAAAGAGACAGAAAAGGACATGGGGCCAGGACTCGACTCGGCGGCAACTTGGGTCAGGAAAGTTTAACTCAAGTCAAGAGTTAACAATGCGGCTTCAACGTGTCGCAGGACCTGTTTTTCTTAGCATTTTTTTGGGACTTTAAGTTTTGCCTTCTAATTGGATTTGCTGAACTCAATAAAAAGGGAATTAAATCCTGTTTCTTGGTGTGACCACCGGAAGGGAACCCTTTTCCTCTCTGACCACTGACCATTGAAGGGACACAAAGTTTTTGGCAACCATTATGAATAGACAAGTACACACATTTTGAAGGAGTTTTGCTCCTCCTTCTCCTCCCTGAAAGTTTAGTTTTAGTGACTCTCGGCGAAAACTTTTGCATATTAAAATGGCATAAAAAGCAATGGCCACAATTTTCGTTGCCAATTGCATAAAAAAGAAATCTCTGGCAGGTTTTTATGTTGCATAACCAACGAGAGCAAAAATTCCAACGTTGCGTATGCGCGATTTTTTTGTTTCTTGTTTTTTTGGCGGCAGATAAAATGTCATTAAGCTAAAGTGCAACAACATGGCAAGGGGAGTGGAGAGTAGGAAAGGAGCAGGAGCAGGAGGAGCAGCTGCCCACACAGTGGTCAAGAAAAGTACTCGCACATTGCGTGACGACCGCCTTCGCATGCCGCAAAAAATACAGCAAAAGCAACAGCAGGACATGGGCTATGGGATATGAGGGATATGGATATGGAGTCCAGAGTCTCAGGTAGAAACTGTGAGCCTCCTGTGTATTTTGGCCCAAAAGATTACGCGCACGATATGCTAATTTACACGAGGCCACGCTCAGAGCTAAGGAATTGCCGATGGAGATGGCGATGGAGCTGCCTTGTTGTGGGCGATGACACGATGGCCACGCAATGGTGCCAACCGTACAGTGAGAGAAAAGTATTAGAATTAAGGAAGAAATCAAAGAAAATGAAGTAAATTTGTTTACAACTTATCCTTTAATCTCTCTTTAAACTTAAACTATGCTTTTCAGACAACCAACTAAGCGTATACGTAATATTTGGTTTGTTCCTTTTGTTTAAAGTGTTGAAAACCATTCAAAACTATATTAAATAAGAAATTAAATATATAATTAATATTGCTAATGAATATACTACATATTTCTTAGGCTCTTCAGCTACTTTTAGGTAAAGTTAATGCCCCAAATGAACTTTCAAATCGTTTCCTATTATAATCCTCCCATAAATTGTAGGCAAGTAAAAGTTATGTTGGCTTATAAGTATTATACAATCTCCTAGGAGTTCCCCCCAATTTTCTCCAGTGTTACTACCTGATCGATATCGGGCGTGGAAAAATGTGGTAAATACAAGCAATCGAGTTGTAATAAATTTCAAGTGTAGCGCTCACCCGCGCCCCAAAAGACTTTAAACTTTTTCAGGAAGAGTGGGAACTTGTTGCACGCATGTTGACACACGCATGTGTGTGGAATCCGAGGAAAAATCTAAACTAAAGACCTGAAACTAAGGGGAAAGAAAGGGAGGGGACAACGTTAGAAAGGCCACAATCCGAAAGCCGTTGATATCTGGCAAACATTTCACCTGCTTGGCGCCCCAATACGAGGCACAAAAGAGGCTCCCTGCAACCATTATACCTCCCCGAGGCCTCCTCTCTGTCTCTCTCTCTCTTTGCGGTTTGCCAGCACTGAAATATCGACTGCCTGATGGGGCTGCAACCGTTGTTGCATGCAACAAGCGTCAATCACCCGCACAAAACTGAATATAAAAATCAACAGGGACAACAAGAGGGGGAGGGTGCAACTGCAACTGCAACAACCGTTGCCTGTTTTGCCATGGAAAATTGTTGATTTGCCGCTTGATTGCGTGCGTGCTGGAAGAGAAAAAAAAACACAAGTGGGGGCGAAGCAAAGGCACCTGAGGCACCTGCACCTGACCGACCATCGGATGATTATAGAATCGCACTTGGAGCAACGGGAAAGGAAATGCAAAAGAAAGTTTAAGGCCTTTGAGGTTTTTTGCAAATGTAAACCATTAAATGCTTTAAAACGCCACCTATTGTCAGCGGGTGAGCACCCTAAGCGGATCGTATAACTATATACTATATATATATATAATGATTGTGGAAGTCAGGTAACTCAAGGTGCAGGGAAACTTTATAGTGGAAGTGTAAAGAAGACTTATTGATACTCCTAACTAAATTAAGCAGAGAATATTGATATATCGATCATTTATCTATAAGTGACACTTTAGGTGATATAAAAATCTATATATTTTAAAAATGTGATTAATCATTATATTTTTTAATAGGTCATGTTTCTTTTAAAAAAAGTCTGCAAACAATAATATATTAAAACTGTAAAAGAGTATGGATTAAATCAATTTTTTTTCAGATTCATTAGATATTAAAATTATTAAATAAATATTATACATATTATTAATATAAATATATGAAACCTTAAAATAATGTCCAAAGAATGGCATTATATTTTGGTATATACATACATATATATTAAACTTATCATCTTGATATAGAGGACTTCTATTAAGTTTCTTCAAGGTGGTAGAGTTTTAACTCTAGAATAAAACATATAATCTATTTAGAAATATATATAAAATCCACTAAAAACACATACATTATTCCTTAATCCAGTATAAGCAGAGTCTTATGTACCCAACAAAAACACACCTTATCCTTTACCAATCATAGAGTACAAGTGACGAAGGCATCTCCTCCCCTTCAGCTCCACTTCATTGGACTCTGCTCTTTTATGACACACATTTTTATGCCGGAAGTCTGCCCCGTGGCGTTGGAAAAATAAAGAAAAATAAAAAAATAAAAGCAAAGAAGTGAGATTCCAAAAGGGGCGCAACGACTGGCGGCCCCCCAACTGGGTGAGTCGACTTTGAGCCAAGAGGCCTGGAAGCCTGGGAACGGAAGCTGTTCCTCTGGAGCACACCGAGAAGACCAGGCCGGGCTCAAGCCTGCCCAGCGGCAGTCATTAACAGCTTTGGAAGCCGAGGCCAGGTAATTAAGCGTCCTTTTGCAGGTAAGACTGAGAGAGAGAGAGAGAGACTCCACCGTCGTCAGGTGTTAATGGAAAATTTGCATTTTCGCTTAAAGTTCGCTGGGGCGCGTTTTGTTAATACCTTGCGACGCATCGATTCGTCATGAGCTGGTTAATTGAATGTTTAAATGTTAGACAGACGACGGAGTCGAGTGAAGGGTGTCAGCAGCACAACAACAAAAAACAAAAAGGCCAAAAGCACGTTGAGGGGCGAACTCAATTGATTTGGTAACGGTTGTAAATGTAGACGGAAACCGTCTAAATAAAATACTTACAAAAACAGAGAGAGAGAGCTGAGATCGAAAGATACATATAACCAAACTAAGCAATGGGAAAGAATGCTATCTGGATATTAAAATTACTATCTCATACTAAAAATTTGAAAATGGTAAAAGTTTCGATAGTGTGAAATATAAGTATCAGCTTTAATATAAAATTTATAATTCTAATTAAACAAGATTAAACAATCGAATTTTTAACTCTCTAAGAAGTTTTATTTTTAATATTAACTTTACTGTACAAAAACTACTCTAAGCTACAATCTATTAAGCACTTTTTTTATAGATTCCTTAGCAGAGATTTTCCCTAGAAAACTTGAGGCAAAATTATGAGAAGACCTAAGCGGATGAGGAATGCCTGTGATGGCCATTTTTCGCACACATGGTCCTCACAGCTACTCCTGGTCCTGCTCCTGCTCCTTGATGTGGTGGCCAGTGGACATGGGGACAATGATTATGCCACCACGATAAGCATATTGGTCGAGCGACGCGATCCGACCACCGATTGGAGCACCAAAGTGGCAAGAGCAATTTGTAGCCGGGTGAACGTGCAGCGACCAAAACGGCAGCACCAGCAAATCTTAGCCAGGCCAAAAGCATTTCATTTCATTTTCCTATATTTTTTTTTGTGGCTACTACCACCGCTTAATTAATAGACGGCCTCAGTCTCAGATTGTGCTGACCACTTACCACTTGCATATGATCAGTATGTGTTGATTGGTGGCCCGAACAAGCACTGGCAAAAATATGATGTATACTTTACAAAAATGATATAGTTTTTATTGAGAAGATCTGAAGAACTTAAAATTGTACAAAAGAAAATTACAAATCTTAAGAAATTTCTCGGTAAATATATTCATTATTATCCTTAAGCATGGGAACTATTTTCTAAGAATGATATTCTAGAAATAATCATGGACTACTTTTGAGTTACTCATAAAGCTCTTGATTATTGAACAGTTAAGAACTCCTCAAAAGATCGAATTGTACAATATTATATACCCTTGTTTTTATGATTTTTTTTAAATTTTCCTTTACATTTCCCACAAACGTTTAGATAAGTTTTCCCCCAGTGCCCTTAGCAAGTGTCGTATCTGTATCTGTCTGGCGACCGGCGTATCGTGTTCGTATCTCTCGTCGCCGCTGCTTTTATGGGCCGTTGTGTTGACAATTTTTGCCATATGTGCAACGGCCTTCGCGGACGTTCTTGTCGCATAAATCAAGCTGCAGTCGCTGCAGCAACAATTGCAGCTGCAAGTCACCCAGAGAGCGGGCGAAAAAAACAAAGAACGGGTAGGAAAAAACACAAATCGCAACGGTTCAAATTGAATCGGTATTGCGGGTGTTGGTTGCCTCGTTCCCAGCCTGCCACAACGGGTTTTCCACTCAGGCGACCTTAGCAACTATGCAACGGGCGACCGCCACAACCGGCAACTATCCAGCGGCGACAGCAATTTATTGCCCAGCCATCAATGGAAGTCAATGAGCTGCCACTCCTCCCAACGAAACCACCCAACCCCACTCATTTTTTTCTTGCCTCTCTCTAAGGTCGTCGCCTGTGTAGGTGTAGGAACTAGGTAGGGAACATGAGGGGGGAGGAGAGGTACTTGGCCACAAACTATAAACTTTACAGAGTAAGAAAATATTGTTAGTTTTAAATTCAGTTACTAAATCTAAAGATATATGATTTATAAAAGATTTATGAAGGTATTTCGATAGGTTAAGGGAGTATTGCTTACCTAATGTTTAGAGTTTGATATGTTTATTTCAACAATGTACAATTCCATTGGCATAAAAATTTTGCTATAAATTATATTTGGGTATTTGCTATATTATGAATTATTTTATATATTTTTATGTAATCATTGCAAAATATGTAGAATAATCTATAATCTTTATAGGGTTTAGGAGGTATATTTTATGTTTTTTTATTTCAAATATCAGTAGGATATTTACGATATGATTTCATATCATTTTTCCAACTCTTTCTCAAGATATACATTTCCTCCAATTTATATGTTATTATATTACAATACTGCAGTTATCTTTTCAAATTGCAAACAAGCTTCCTTTTTATATTGTATAATTTATTATTATATATTATACAAATTTATATATTATATTTTATATACTTTGTTTTTCCCCTGTACATGCAACTGCACCTGCTGTTTGCTGTTTGCTGTTTGCTGTCCCTGTTGCATTTGTTGCAGCTGCACGTTGCATGCAAATTTGTGATTAAGGTCAGCCTGCAGCATCATCAGCATCTCAACTTGAGGAGCAAACAACTTCACCTTAAAGCCGCAACAACATCAACAACAAGTCTGGGGTTAAATCGCGAGAATGTTTGTCTATAACTTCTTCGATCGTGGGTGTCGCGGAAAAAGATGACTCTGCCGAGGGGGGCGGCCAAGGGGCACAATCTGTGTGTGGCTTTA
Source organism: Drosophila serrata (assembly GCF_035046125.1). Classification (NCBI taxonomy): domain Eukaryota; kingdom Metazoa; phylum Arthropoda; class Insecta; order Diptera; family Drosophilidae; genus Drosophila; species Drosophila serrata. The sequence goes on along the minus strand of NW_028257171.1, from coordinate 1,973,565 downwards.
ACAAATAGAAAGAGTTAACCTCGCTTGATTATATTATTCATAAATCAGTTGAATGAAAGGGTAGTATCTTAATGATATTTACTTGTGTTTTAGTAATAGTTTGGTAAATAGAAATGACAAATTTTCTGGCTGAAATTCTTTTGATTTGTTCTTCATCTTTTTGATTAACTCTCCCTCATCTTTGACAATTTTCTGGATATTAACGACAAATGACATTGGGCAAGCTATGAATTTTATGATAATTACTTGAGGTGGCTTAAACTCTGATGGAGTGAAGAAAAGCTGCAAATTTTCAAAACCTATGGTGAGCAGGGTTATGCGGGTGCCAAGGAAACTAAGGAAACCCCCATCGATATCCAACAGATCCCGCCGAGCAGGTTCCACCTGCATGCACCTCCTGCTTTCCCCTCCTGCCACCTGCCACCTGCCACCTCCTCCTCCTGCTCCTCCTCCGTTTCTCTGCAAGATCGCAACGTGGTGTAATTAATGCAGCAGCAGCTGCGCTTTGCCAGCCGCCCCTTGAACCCCTCCTCGACTGCCATCGCACTCTTATCGCTGGCTGGCATATCGAACAAGAAAAGAAATCTTTTATAGTCTTTTGCGGTTTGTCTTTTGAATCATTTTGGCATGCATTTGGCATCGATTTAGAAACGCTCGCCCAGCCCAAACAACCCAGACCCGCCATCCGAGTGCGTGAGTGTGGGAAATGTGGCCCCAGAAGTGCCCCACCGAGTGGACCATCGAATATGCCCCCACCCGGGGGTAGCCAATGTCCAACACAGAGAGAAAAGTCTCAGAAGTTTGATTAAATTGTAAAAATTGTAAGACTACAGCCTTGTTTCTTGAAGTCACAATTATGTACAGGATCACTATAGAATATGCGTTGATTTGTTTATGCCTTTAAAAGGTGTTAAATTTAGTAACCAGATTTATTAACCTAATTAAAAGTAACATTGGACTGTTTTCCGAATTGAAATTAGTTATTTGTTGACTTAGTTATGAGCAATTTAAACTTTAACTCCTATATCAATCACAAAATGCATTTGCCATTTATAGTGGATTTTTAAGTAAACTTAATTTTTTTAAATGAATGCCTAGAAACTTAAACTTAAATGTATATTTATTTAAAGAATTATATGTAAATAAAAGAGATATGTATATAAAAATTGTTGCAACTGCAGGCGGGTGAAATGAGCGATTCCAATCGCGTTTCTTGGCTCTTTTTGGCGCTGCCAAACGGAGCGCAGCACCCGCCGCAGACCGATTGGAATCAGCAGTCAAGGCAGCCACAGCAGCAACATGCAGCAACATCAACGATGCAGCAGCAACAGCAGCAATTGCAGCACCACCGCCTCCTACAAGTTTTTGCAATTCAATTTCACGTCTGGCGCTTTGACAAGCGAATTTTTGCGATATTTAATTTCTGACTGCCACCAAACAGATGAAACGCAGGCGATAAGGATATCCCAAAAGAAAGTGCATTTCATTTGCACTTGCAAAGCGCTAAAATTGATGTGGGGCCCCGAAAATCCGCCCAGAAGACATATCATCTAAAAGGTGGAGGCATGCAAAATGCCTGGGTCAAGAATGCAATGTTCTTCGGTCTCAGCTCTCAGGTCTCAGGTCGACCCAGGTCTCTGGCTCCATTCCGTTCCGGCCTTTGTCATCAGCATCAACATGATGCGGGTCATAAAACTGAAATGGAAAAGGTTACCAAAGAGCTAAATACCCTAGGAAAATATTTACAAAAATATAAGACAGTTTAAAATATTCAAAAAGTAATTAATAAGGATCTCTGTTAATATTCTAACAATTTTTAAGATCTCAAAATTCCAGCTTATATTTTCATTACATTTTAAAATCATTGAGATCTTCCTGGTAAATTAATATAAAAACTTCTTGAATAAATCCTTTAAACATTTATTGATTAATCCAAAACCAGGAGACTATCTCCCCCTATAAATTATGTCACCTGACCCACCTGTCATACCCCTCTCAACCCTAGAGCATAAAAGACCAAGAGTCCTGGCCTCAAAACTAAAAAAAAAGAGCTTCCAATTTGTGCGGCTTGTCGTAAAGTGTTTCTGTTGTTTCTGTTTTGTATTTTTTTTCCGCTGCCTTGCAGCTTCTGGCCAGGATGCCATCATACCAAGCCATTCATTTGGTTTTTATGAGCCGAGCCAGCAGTTCGTCCTGGAGTTTTGTCCTGTTTCCAAGTTGATTAGACGACGGCCAGGTGCCTTTTGGCCCTGCCTGCTTAGCCATGTCTTGCTGCGGCATGTCCTCCTGCTGGTGCTTGCTGGTCCTTGTCCTATTCCTGTTTCTGTTTCTGTTTTGCGGCTCACAGTTACCATTCCTGTTACTATTCCTGTTGATTTACGCCTTGGCTTATTGCTTTTTGGCCTGGCCCAGACACCCACAGCGAAAAAAAGAAGTCAAAAGGGGGGAATGGTTAGAAAAATTGCTTGGCATATTCTTTTTTTAATTTTTGTCCAAATGTTTGGTAACGCAATAATTGTGCGATTAATCTGGCATAAGATTGTGGCAAGCAAATCGGTAAATCAGCAATTTGCAATGGTACATTAATAATATATAAAAGATACTGGGAGAAATCTTGGTAAGATAAAATATATTCTACTAAAATTAAGAAGTCTTTTGTGTCTAAATAAACTTTACTAAATCTTATTAACAAGTTGCTTTTGTGAACCCATTGTAGCAACTTTTCTTTAATAAATACCAGCTCTCTTTCCTCTCAGTGTACTTAGCGTAAATAATGAGCCAACTGAACCGCCAAATCCACTTTGGATCAACCTGCTCCTTCCCCACCAGAAGTGAGTGATGAGAGATTGCAATCGGTAGCCGCTGATTGCAGATGGTCAGAGATCGCCTGCAAGTGTGTGTTGTGTACACAAGTTATATATAGAGTATACATATATATATATATCATTATATATCAGCTTCAAACTGTGCCATACAGGCTACTCGAATTGCTTTGGCACCTGCACTCGACTGCCTTTATTTTATTTACAGCTTCATAAAGTAAGTGAAAGGGGAAGCTGGGCTCTTGGAAATTGGAGCAACTCCCTGAACTGGGTTACTCTAATGGGAGGACATAGTTGTTCAACTCAACCAGCTGCTGTTGATTTTTTTGGGGGTAATTGATTAGCTGCAAAAGGGGAAGACCCTACCTTACCTTACCTTATTTTAAGTCCAAGCAAAAGGAAGGAATGGTGATGGAATGAGCTCAGCCTTGACAGCCTTGAGCACCTGAGGTTACGCACTGATTGCGTATACGCAGCGTGGAACCCAACGATTTTCTCACGGCAAATAAAAATTACATTGCTGAAAAGGAACATCAATACACTTTTAGTTTGTAATTTAGTTAAAGGAACGAATCAGAAATCGATCATAACAAAGCTCCTTTAAATCGATATTTATGAATATTTTTGAAATGACAATTTTTTCAATAAATCAAATTTAAAAAAATCTCATAACTAAGTCAAAAATGCTTTAAATTCAATTCGGAAAGCTGTTCATTGCTAGTTTTTACTAGATTAACAAATCTGAATACTCAGTTTTTAAATTTAAAAAATTCAATTTTTTGTCGATTTTTGAAAAAATGAGTGATGTAACCCCCTATCAAATTTTCTTTTTTTTAAATTTTTGAAAAATTTATTTATTTCCCAGATATGTCTAGATCAATTCTCCTGGGAATGCTGATCAAGAATATATATACTTTATAGGGTCGGAAATGACTTATTCATAGGTTTACAAGCTTCTGACTTACATACATATAATATAATACCCTGCAAGGAGTAAGTAAAGTAATATATTAAACCCAGCAACAATTAAAATATGAAATAAATTACTACATACTTTTAAAACATTTATTGTTTTTCTTATTCTTATTTACTTATTTCTTAACATTCCCAAAGAGCCATACTTTCTGTCAGTGCCACAAAGATTTTTAATAATTGACAATTAAAGTAACAATAATTGACAATAAATATTAAAAGGCAGCGTTGTAGCGCCATGGGCCGCATAAGCAGCACGGCTTAGCAATTAATGGCGCGTTTTAGCCATATAAAGTCAGGTTCAAGCCTAAGTTCCAGCCCCTGTTTAAGCCCCCAATCTTGACGTCAAACGTCAAATGGAGGCCGACAAACAATGATGATGACGACGACAGCAGAGCGCCGATGATGATGATGATGACAGTGTGAGAGATTTTGCCAACGAGTTCGACCGGGGGTTAATATAACTCAATTAGCTGGCAACTTGAAGCCGATAAATCAATCAGGCCAATAATAATAACCAGAGTGGGTCAGCAGAAGAGGAGCCCAGAGGCTCCTCCACTGGGGAACCCCCTGTGGCTTGGCACCTGGCTGCGTCCGCGTCCGCTGATGATTTGCGTGCCGCGCTGCCATTTCTCAGGATTGTATTTAACATCCGGTCCGTGGACTTCCACTCCCACTCCCCAAATCCCAATCCTGGTGCCAGAGATCTGGATCTGCATCTGCATCTGCATCTGCATCTGGACTTAATTGAAACATTTTTGCGTAAGCGGTCAGACAACTAAAGGGGAGGGTTTGGGGAGGAGGAGCTGGAAAAGGGGACATGGCACCTCGCCCACGCACCATTTTGTAGAGGAGCGCCTCCTGCTCCTCCTGCGACTCCTGTCCTGCAACTTGGCCACGGCTTGTCACAAATTGAAAGCTACAAGCGGCAAGTACACGATTTATGTGGGCTGGAATGGGTTAAGAGACGGAACTGTGGTGGGGGAGGTACAGCGAAGCTATCATGTCGGAGTACACTGAGGAAAAGGATTAAACTAAGCAAACAGAGAGTTTGAAATGAGAAATCTATATAAGTTATAGCGAAGCTATCATGTCGGAGTACACTGAGGGAAAAGGGTTTTACTAAGCAGCAGAAGGGTTTGAAATGAGGAATGTATATAAGGAATATATCCCGCTGTCCTCTCTATATACATTCCCCATTGAAAACCCTCTAACTAAAAGATATCACTGAATTAAATATTGAAAAGTTTGATTCATTAAAGTTTAGAATATCTAAGATATATTCATTTACCATTAGAGTATCCATGAAATTTTTTATGTTTCCATCTCTAGTCTTGGGCTTCACCACTGTAACCTACCCACCTTAAGTTTCCTATTTATATCCCATATGTCAAACTGATTAAAGATATCGTTTTAACTATCAAACTTGAAGTAAAATGAGTACATTTTTCATATATCAATATATTCTGCTTTCCCCACTCTACTCTCTACTTTAAAACCATTTCCTTTAGCCAAGAAATATAATCTAAAATTCTATAAATACTTAAAAACTTTGCTCCAAAATCCAACATCTATCTTTAAGTGTTATCTGTTAAAAAGTATCTCTCAAAAATTAGTTAAAATGTTGTAATTTTTGCCCAAGTGCACAAGGATCCCATTGCTGGTCTCTGGTCAGTTTGGCAGTTGGAGTTTTTGGTTCTGCTTCGTACTGAAGTTAATCCAGCGACATGGCCATGAACGCCGCCAGTTTATGGCATTTTAATGGTCACTTAATTTTGTTTATGTTTAATGGGCGCGCCTCTGGCAGCTGTCGCCCCAAAACCTCACCCCTCAGCCCTCACCCCTCCCCTCTCCCGTTTCCGATCGATCCACCCCGCCCCAGAGATATATTGATTGCCGATTAACCGAAACGATCCGATGGAGACGCCATTGTTTGCCAAATTGCGCATAATTTCAGTTAGCTACCAGGAGTGAGTACCTTACCTTGGCTGAGTTAAAAAATATTTGGTCAAAGCTCTAAGCAATTTTAATCAGCTTCACGGACGATGCCATCCCAAGGAGGAGTCCGTTTCCCACAGATCCCAGCCGGCGATCTATGGCTGAATGGCTGAATTAACAAAATCATAAAGCAAATAACAGTGGGGACCATGTCGAGGGGAGAGATGAAGCTGGAACTGATGCTGGAGAGGAGTCTAATGATGATGAGCGCATCGCTTTTTCAAGCAAATTGCCGCCACATTTCCTTTGTCGGCTCTCGCACCTCGCCGAGTGCAGTTCCTGGTCTTGCATCGAGGTCTCCTTAACCCTCTGAATGCCCAAGTGACACATGTGTAACATTCCACAGGAAGAGAATTATACCAAATATTTGTATCATCACTTATAGAAAATTCCTTTCATTTTAGTCTTGATTCTTGGTTCCTTTATGGTCAGGGATTATTTGGATTTAATGAGCTTAAAGATTGAAACTAGAACTTAATTAGTTTGATCTTTTTAAATGGCTGTTAAACTTATTTAATGAGTTTTTAATAAAATGGGAAAGGTAATATTTAATATATTCAACTAAAAATTAGTATTAAAGTATACATTTAATTTAAAATCTCTTCAGCAAATAAACTCCGTTTCTTAACAATCAAAACTTCCACTCATAGGGTTAACTTGGTCATTGTCCACAGCATCCACTGTACGCTTACCCCCCTTCCCTCACCCACACCCCAGGTCGTAATGATTTATTGGCCGCAATTTCAACGACATTTTATTGCATTTTAATTAGTGTAATTTCAATTTTTGCCGCCGCCGCCGCCGCCTTGAAAAACTTTTGATAGAACTTTCCGAAGGAAGCGAAACTTAGTCACGGATTAAGAGGGGGAAAAATATTAGGAAAACGGGATGCGATTAAGGGGCTCAAAGGGGAAATGGGAGTTCCCTTTTTGGCCAAATTCAAGTGCTCATTAAATTTGATTTAACCGCCTGTCACTCGCCCCACCCACGCAACAATTTCCCAGCTCGCGTGTCGTCGCTCAACGCCCACAAAACGGTTCATAAATCCCCAAGATTTAATAACTCATAAATGCATGTAAATGCAACAGCAAAGAGCAACAACAACAATGAAAATAAACAACAACAAAGCTCGTATAATGTGCCACAAATATTTTGAATGTCGCATAAAAGCGTTCAACACCAAAAAGTATAAAAAAATCAAGAGGAGTGAAGCGAATCTGCAATGCCAGAGAGTCAACGAAGATGGAAATACTCTTCATGAAATACTTAACATATTAAGAACATAGTTTTATATAAGTCAGTTTATTAATAAATAAATTATAACACAGTTAAATATAATTTCCCATTTGCTTTAGAAAGATATAAATAAGAAGTACTTGTAGAAGATTGTAGGAAATAATAGTATAATTCAACATAGTTTCACCCATGTCTTATTTTATTTGAAGCTATTGAAAATCCCATATTATATATTTCACCGTATTAGCTTACTTAAAAAACTATATATATTTAATTCAAATGTCTTAAACAAACTTAATTCAAAACTCCAGCGAACCTTAGCTCAGCACATAAAATATTAAGTGGAAAATTGGTAAAGAAACTAGTTCAAATCGCAGCTTAAGCAAGATGCCATACAGAAAATCATTTACTTGCCATGAAAACCAACCCAGCAATGGTTAATAATATTCGAACCAAAACGTTTATCCTATTAAATTCATAAATAAATAATGAAATCAAAGCCAAAGTGAATGATTCCACCAGCAAAGTCATCTTTCTTCGCAAAAGCTGGCAAAACGATGACAAATTGCTTGAAATAATATAAATTTTGCAGCCAAGACAGTAAAAACTGTCTGTCTTTTGGGTCTCCCTCTCCTCAGTAAAGAGCAGCTCAGACTGCAGTTTGAAGCTTGAATAGGAGTTGGAGTTGGACCAGGAGATGGAGCTGGAGTTGGACCAGGAGATGGAGCTGGAGATGGGGAAATGGAAGTCTGGCCTGGCGAGTAAACTGTTGTTTTTCACGACGACGCGTGTCACATTGTCCACCCACAAGAGCAGACGACAGACCAGACACTGGAGATCGGGGGGAGGCTGGGAAAATTTGCATAATTCCACGTTCGGAATAGTGTCTGGAGCAGCATATACACACCCACGCCACCTTCGTAATATAACGCCCCCAGTTTTTCTCTACAATTTCCCATAAAGCCTTCATATTTACTAATTCCGAAAAGGTTGTAACACGAGACAAGTTAAAAGGTGTTTTGCTTATTTTTATAACCAAAGATTTAAGTACTTAATAAAGATAAAATTCCTATTAGTAAATCAGAAAAGAACATATAATTATAATGGAATTTAATTAGGGAAGTTTACCATTAATTAGTAGTGAAAGGGTTGCATAATTTCACTCCAACTTAAGCCCGCATTTCTTTTTAATTTTTGTTGCTTCAACAATGACAAACAAATTGATATCAATACCATATCGAAACTCATTAATTGGAAACAAGCTCATTACTTGGCCTCACGTTCCAAGTGATCAATAATTGTTGGGATTTTCATTTAATTTGTTTGAATTAGCGAGACGATGGCAGCACTTCATAAATCTTTGTAAATTTATCGTTATCGCCCAATAAAATGTCACTGACGATGTAGCACCTCCACCAGTAGTAGAGTAGTAGTAGTAGTAGTAGTAAGAGTAGTAGCTCCTCCCTCATTCGTAATCCCTCTGACTTTCCCGTATGAGTGATAAATCGAGTGCGTCCAGCATTTGAAAATCGCAAGCAATTAAGGAGCAGGAATGGAGCATTCGGAGCAGTCACAGCCTGTCTGAAAACACCTTCAACCGGATGGGATGGAGCATGTGGATGTGGATCTGGACCACGAACTGTGGAACTTTCTCACCGACTGGCCACTGTGCACTGTGGGCCATATCGGAAGGCATCTCTGCGACGGCGGCGGCGTTCTCTGATTGCAGCAACATGCTCGAAATTACTTTTCTGTGTACAAACTGGCACACACACACGCCCGAAAGCCACAAGTTGTTGGTTTTGAATGTTTTGGGGATTTTTCTTAAACAAAGAAGAAGTCTTGATACCCTTTAATATTACTATAAATATTAAAAAACCTTTAAGGGGGATTTTAAATGGATTTATCAGGGGTAAGACAGCAAGTTTATAATTTAGTTCAGAGTTGAATACATTTGTTCTATTGTTTCTATTATAAAAATATTCTAGCATCTTTTTGTCTTTAGATAAACATAAATAAACAAATATGTGAACATCTAGCATAGAGCATTTTTATATACTTAAAAAACAATTTAAAATTGTATAAACAAAAGAAAGACAAGTTTAATCCATTAAAGAAGTTATTTGTTTTATTTTAATATGTTTTTTAAGACAAATATAGTTTAAATTTAATTTGAATATAATAATTCCCTGCTGGGAATCTTAAGCTTAAATTTGTTGAATTAAATATGTGATGCCCAAATAATAATAATTATCTAAACAAAAATATGTTTTACATATGCTAAGGCATCTCAATCATTTGCTTATCTTGTATGTTTTATATTTTATAGTATTTATAGTATATAATATATAGTATATTATTGATAAAAATAGCCCACAACCTCAGTTAAACAACACAACCCTCCTTTAAAATACCCTAACTCAACAAAAAAGAAAACACTCCAGCACTCATTGCGAAGCTCAGGCAAATATCAAAACTATGCCCATGCCAAATGCCAGTTGTGCGATATCATTGTCTTACCAACTGCTACACATTTTCACACACTCCTCGAGGAGATTGGCCCAAAGGAGCAGAGACAGGCTCAGGATCAGGCTCAGGCTCAGAGCATCGGCAGCTGCGATAAGCGGGAATTAAATAATTTTACACTCCTCGCGATTATCGGCAGCGATTGCGATGCCGATTGCCCATACGGATACGATTTGGTATATGCTAACGAGCTGCTGGGGCCTGCCTATAATTGGCCCAAAGGAGCCAAAGCTGGCCAAAAACGGGGAGATACCAAGGAGAGAACCTGGCCACGCGCTTTCGCGGTTTTCAAGAGAGAGAGAGAGAGAGACGCTTCCCTCGGCTGCGTCTCGGGAGTCGAGTAATTGACAAACAATTACCTTTAACGCAGCATTGTTACCACGGGCCGCTTTGATCCATCGGCATTCGTTCGGCATTCTGGCTTTCAAGTTTTGCGAAAGGAGGCAAACACCTCAATTTTGGTAGCCGCTTTGCCTATGTGGGGGCTTAAGGAATGGCATGGCATGGAATGGAGCAGCATCGGAGCTCCAGAGCATCGAAGCATCATCATTGGAAATCGGTAACCAGCACCCGCACCCACCAACACCTGACCGATGCCGAGGCACCTGAAACGGGGGAACTGTGACTGTGACTGCGACTGCGACTGCGAACTGAGAGCTCGGGACCATAATAATAAATATTTCATGAAGCTGTCAGCAACAAATAATCTAAAAACTGCACCGCACTGACCAAAAGCCACAAAAGAAGCCGCCAACGATGGACCACGGCCCAAAGTCAAGCTCAAAGCCAAAACCCAGCCCAAACATAGTCCAAAACGACACTCAGGAGAAAAGTCGATATCAAAGTCAGCAAAGAGGTATGTAATAAGAAATTTATAATATATTTAAATATGAATTCAAGCTAAAATAAATTATAAGATTGTTTAAGGCTTTGGTATTCTTTAAGTTAATATTTATCCACATTTTCAAATGAAAATTTAAAAAATAAACAATTTTAAAAATATCATAACTCAGCCAAAAAGGCATTAATTTCAATTTGGAAAGCTGATCTATGCTAATTTTTACTAGATTAACAAATCTGCGGACTCAGTTTTTAAATTTTTAAAATCCATTTTTTTTCGATTTTTGAAAAAAATCATGATGTAACCCCTTATAAAAATTTCAAATTCTAACAAAATTCGGAAAATGTTATATTTCTTTTAGGCATGCCAAATAAGATTTTCCTGTTCATTCTGATCAAGAATATATATGATTTATAGGGTCGCAAATGATTCCTTCACTGCGTTTCAATCGTCTGACTGAAATTATATTCTGCAAAAAAGGTATAAAAACAGACAATTTCATTGAAAAATCAATGTTTTCCAAACATCATAATAAAGCCGAAATAGCATTAATTTTGATTCGGAATGCTTTTTTGTGCGAGTTTTTAAAGCGCTAACAAATCTGCTTACTACGTTTGTTGATGCAATTAAAAGTTTTTGACTAAAATAAAAATTACCTTGCACAAAGGTATAAAAACAGCAAATTTGGTCAAAAAATCATAGTTTAAAAATCTCATAACTAAGCCAAAAAATCCTTAATTTTAATTTGGAAAGCTGTTCTATGCTAATTTTTACTAGAATAACAAATCCGCATACTCAGTTTTTCAATTTTAAAAATTCAATTTTTTGTCGATTTTTGAAATAAAATCATGATGTAACCCCTTATAAAAATTTCAAATTTTAACAAAATTCGTAAAATTTTATTTTTTTTCAGACATAGCTAGATCGATTCAGATTCAGCAGTTCATCCTGATCAAGAATATATATGATTTATAGGGTTGGAAATGACTCCTTCACTGCTTTTTAAGCTTCTGATTTAAAATATAATTCTCAGCTAAGAAAATATATTAAATTCTTTATAATTTCGTACTTTTACACTTTTCTCGCAGTGAAGCCATCAAAATCAAACTTGAGTTGAGAAGACCAAGCGGTGCTATTTGCGGCTTTACAATGAACGCCTGTTTTGGGCTCTTGTGGGTGTTATTTTTTCCCCCTCTCAAGAGAACTTTTTAAGGGGGGAGTGGCGGGTTGAAGGCTACCGAACGGAATGCGGAATACACACAGTCAAACCAGGTAAAAGAATAAGCGTAAAGTTAGCCAGAGAAGTGCATTTATTAAACATAAATTCATGGCTATATTGACAGAGCATTTCTCTGCATCAGAAATCAAGTTAAATTCTAAGAATTCCCCAAAGAGTGACTCTGGGGATTAAAATTATAATACTATTAAGCTGCTATGATAAGTAAATAAAAACGAAATAGTACTTAATATGCTCACTTTTAAGACTGAGAATAAATCCTCTCTAGATTTATTCCAGCTTTAATAAACATTTTCCTCTGGGCTACGTATACTTAATATGCGTATACCTAATATTTTATAAAATTATATATATATTAAAACCAACTTATCATTTGGTTAGTTTAACTAAATAATCATAGAAAACAGCACAAAATCATAGTTTCCTTTGAGTTATAACTCATAAATTGGATGATCGCGATGACATTGATGGATGCACTGGAGAGTGCCCACCTTCATCCCGCCAGCGATCTTAACTGAACCGATTTGAGCCTGTTTCAATGATCTGGAGCAACCGTCGCCATGCACCTGTCAATACATTTGACATAAACCGGTCGCCTCTGAGCTTACGCACTGTTTGGAGTTTGGAAATGGGAGTTGGAAGTCGGGACTCCGGGAGTCGGGAGTCGGGAGTCCGGGAGCTGGAAGTCTGAAGCTGGAAGCTGGAAGCTTAACTGGGCAAATGGAATGGGTTTCGATTTGAGACTGGGAATGGGGAATGCCTGGCGGACCTGTTGCCATCATCATCATCATCATCATCATCATCATCGAGGTTGTTGTGGTCGTCATCATTTGATGCGTCAAACATGCGCTCAAACGCCTCGATAGCGACAGCGAATGCCACAGCAGCAGCAGCAACTGCAACAGCAGCAGCAGCAACAACAGCAGCAACTGCAACAGCAGCAACAGCAGCAGCAGCAGCAGCAGCAACTCCGACTGTGATGCGACGCGTTGGCGACTGCGGAAAATTTTTATTATTATTATGACCATTTTAGCTACCAAGCAATGCGTGGAGCAGGCGGCCAAGTGGGCCGAACCAAGCACTGAGAAATAAAATTAAAGGTAAGAGTGGGGAAGATAAGGAAATATCAAAAAAATATACAAATTTAAATAATAAAAATTAATTATAGAATTAATTATAATAAAAGTGAAGCCTCTGTAATTTCTTCCATAATAAGTATCATAGATACTTTTATACATACGTTGCTTATAATACCTTTACTTATGAAGTATAACTAAAACTATTATCCTAACAAATTATTTGTATTTTTAATTATAAAATTCAGGCACTACTTTACGCACTTATAAATGCTGTTTATATTGTAAGTCCTTATATCTAAAGACTTATTTATTTTCTGCTCTCAAAAATATAAAAACAAATGCCTTTTGGAAGTACATATAGTAAATAAAAGTAGTTTTCGAGCTTTTACACTTATTATTTACACAATTTTTATGTTATACTCGACTTATTAGCAAGTCTCCGAGATTTTTTCTCTCAGTGCCCTTGCAATGTCTGTGATGCGTCTGCGCCGGCGCAGCAGTCGACCAATAAATTGTGACGCTAATGTAAAGTGTGGCAAGCCATTAGTAGAACGAACGGCAGCTCCGTCAGGATCGGGTTGTTGAACCCCCGGGACGGGACAGCTGACAGTGTGTGTGGGAAGAGGATGGAAAATTAAGAGAACTGGGAGCTGGGAAACTGGGAGCAGCAGCAGCGACTATGGCCACGCCCCAGAAACGCCTGCCCACTAAGTTGGCATTTTTATGGCATCCGCCGCCAACAGATTTCACTTCCAGCGGAAAACGGAAGTGGCCAGTTGGGCAGCAAAGGAGATCGGACCAAGATCGGGTCGAGGGGGGAGAGCAATTCAAATCAACTCCCCAGCGGAGACAACTTCCTCAATAATGGAAAGTATAGCTATTCCTTATACCCTAGGTGGGAGAGGTTTTGTTTTTCCTTATTAAAAATATGGATTTGTGATGGGTTAAGTTATACTTAGATATTATTTATATACCTATATCATCTTAATACCTTCTTGAATAATAAATAACTTAATCAATACTTGCAACAAATTCTGTGGATTTTTAAAAAACAAAAGCCACATAATATCTAGCACATTTTTTGTCACCTTATTTAGGGATCTAAAGTATTCTATAAATTTTGGTTTAGTAGTAAGTAAAACTTTTAATAAATACTACTTATTTCTAAACTACATTTTCCTATATTTCTCTTCCCTCTTCCTATTAATTCTTTATAATCGAAGTGTATTTTGATATTCGTTATCACCTTCTATCTTGATTTTTTTGTAGGCGCTCTGTACTCTCGTTTGTGGTTTCGATTTAATAGATTAATTAGAGGCCACACCGGACCAACAGCCGCCCATTGATCAAGCAAAAGTTGTTGTCGCCGCCGTTGGACTTCCGTCAAAAGTCGAGGCAATTGTCAATAGATATCACCTCCTCGGGGCTTTAAGTTTCCAAGTTTATAAAGCGCTGAAAACACTGAGGTCTTCGCCTCTGTTGCGGTGGCTGTCCAAATAATTTTTTGTTTGACTCTTTTTGCTCTCATTGCGACCTCAACTTTAACCTCAACCTCAGATGGCCCAAAGGAAGGTGGTCGAGGAGGAGGAGGAGTGGAGAAACCACAAGGCACTTGATGCCAAGCGATGGCGGCGGCGCTGGTGGCGATGCCGCATTTCACTCGGAGGAGGAAACGCTGGGTAAACCAGAAGGAAAGAGCCACCGGGAAAACGGGGGGGAGGCGGCGGAGGACGCAACGAGGACAGAACGTGGTTAGCAAATTTATTATGTAAACGGAAATACGGCATATCCTTGCCCAGGCAATGTCGGCGCCGCAGCAATAGAAATAGTTTCCAGCCCCGCTGGCAAAAAAAAAACAGAAAATGCAGGACAAAGGACTCCACGAGTTGCAAGCAGTGATGACAAAGGATTTTGTTTTAAAATAAACAAATTGATAAATTAAATATTAAGATAATAAATATAGGCAAATATATTATATAATTTATTTTATAATAGATTTTAATCTATAATATTTAAGTTATTATAGTTTGGGTTTGGGTTTTAGATAGAATTTCTAAATTAACAATTGAATATTTTAAAAGTAAACTATGGAAAAAGTATGTAAACAATTGTTTAGATTTTCTTATGGGTAAATTGCCTGAGATCCTGATTATGTTAACCCTTTAATAATTCTTTAAAATTTAGTAATACGGCATATTATATTAAGTAATATCCTATATACTATCATAATCTTAAAGGTATTTACTTTAAAGAACGGCTTTCAGGAAAGGCCTTTCTAAAAGACATTGCTAATATAAAGAACTCATCTTTCATGTTTATAAATTGATAAATTTACTATAAATATATTTAAAAAATATAGTTTCTCAGCTTAAAAGAGTTTCCAAATTTTTCATAATTAAAATTTAATATTTAATATAAATTTATTATGAATAACTCCGCATTTGTGTTGCATCTCTGTTTACTGAAAGCAAAGTAATGGAGCGGAGGGTGCCAGCTCGTAAATCGCATAAATTGTATAATTCTGGGCACTCCATTCGTGTTGTTTTTGTTTCTCTTACTTTTTGTAAAATGTTTGTTGCTTTGTTTTGTACACTATTTCGTGGATTTTGTTGCCAAATTGCGTTTGTAGGTGACTCCAAAAGGTCCTTTATCTCCGCCCATCTCCTTTGCCATCTAGGATGAAACAATATGCTGCCAAAGGATGAGTTCCCGTAGAGTATAGCAAGGGGCGTGCGATGACAGGGGCGTGGCATTAGTGGGATTAGTGAATTAACGACAAATTGCAAACACCTGCGACACCACAAAGAGTCAGCAACTTTCCAATTGCAATTGGCCAAAAAGTCGGTCCGCTCCTGCATTCAATCCCATTTGCCGGCTCAATTAACAGTAACTTAAGGGAATCGGGTTCATTTAAATTCATGAAGTTTCCTCGCCAACGTGGCCAGGAGTTTTCGTTTGGGGAAAGCGTAGAAAATGGAAAAGAGGCAGAAAGGAAAATGACAGTAGACAGGACGATACGTTGACCACAACAGCCGCAGGATAACGTAAGGGGCAGAAAAAAATAATAAAACCAGAAAAAATCGAGAAAAGAAAAAACAATTTTATGAAGGAGAAACATGAAAAAGTAGTTGAAACCGAAAATAAATGAAAGTAGATAATGGAAATAAGTGCAATTTGATTTGGTCTAGGGATTTTTGGAACTGGATTAATAACAACCTTTAATGGGTTTAATAACTATCAACAGTGTGTGGTATTTTATCGAATCTTTTATTGGGAAAATATGGATTTAATATCTGTTTTAAAAATATATCGAAGAAGGTGTAATTTTATATGAGAATTTTTCCGAAAACCCCAAGTTTAAAAATCTCATAACTAAGCAACAAATGCATTAATTTTAATACGGAAAGCAGTCCAATGTTTCTTTTTATTAGGTTAACAAATCTGCATACTCAATTCAGTTCATACTGATCAAGAATATATATGATTTTTAAGGTCGGAAATGATTCCTTCACTGCGCTTTAAGCTTCTGACTGAAATTATAATACCCAGCAAGGAAATAAAATTGCCATGGAAAACATATAAGAAATGAATAAATCGTTTAGGTTATGAATTACATTCTAAATGAACTTATAATAGAACTATTTTAGTGTCTCCATTGGCACTGACCTCTGTGAAATTTCCTCCCATCTCCGTGGAGTTTCCCGCTGATGTTCCCACTGTCCGCACTTGATTTCATTGCTCTGCATCTCTATCTGGTTGAGGAGGGGTCACACGGACGCATCAAATAGGCAAAGTTTTTTGGTAGCCACAGCGACGCCTCTTGCCAAATTTATGACATTGAATTTATGTGCAGCAAAGCGTGCCGCCGTCCGTCCCGAAAAACCAGAAGGCTGGGCTGGGAAACGGAAGTCGGAAGCAGGAGAAGCCGATCGATTCGCCAGAATTAACATCATCCGAGCAAGTGTCGCAAATTTGCAGGAGGAGGTGGAGTCGCCCATGAAGAAGCCCATGGAAAAAAGCGCGCTAAACTGCTTAACACTTCTGCATGGTCACCCAAAACAAAAAAAAAAATGCAGAAGAAAATGGAAATGAAAATGGAAATGGAAACGGCGACCATAACTCATGCGACACAAGGCTGAGGCCACGTCGGAAGCTGAGGGGAAATTGTCTAAGAAAGGCCAAAAAAGGAAATGGCGAATGCATTAAGAAATAAGCAATTTGTTTCTCAGCTTCTCTTGGCCAAAAGCAAAAAGTGCCACAGAGAGATCGGCAAGAAGAGCCAATTCGGGGGAGGAGTGAGAGTGAGGCGAGGGAGCTTCCCAGGACCCAAGGACACGCCGTGCGCTACTCCTCCTCTAAATATAACCCCCGACTAAGTAGTTGCATTAAAAGCTTACAACAAAACCTGCGACAATAGCAGACAAACACGACAAGAAACAAATTTTTGGTAGCGCGCAGCCCAGCGCCTTGGCCGTAAAGTCGAGCAGTGTTTCTCCTACTCTTCCCCAGAGTTAGTCTGCTTAAGCCACCACCACCCCCCTTTTGTTTTTTTTTTGGGTAGTGTATCCTGCGTTGCCCTTTGCTGGCAGCGAATCAAAACTATGCGACTCTTTGGGCGGAGTTTGGGGCTTGTAGCTAGTAAGTCATGCGGATTTGCCTCATAGTCTGTTTTTTAACTTTAATAGAATTTAAGATACATTTTTTACACAGATTAAAGTACGTGGTTTTAAATGTTGATAAAAATTTTAATGTTTAATAAGCAAATTGTAACGTATTGCAAAATATACTGTGCTTTAGTGTAATGTAAATGAAGAAGATTAAAGAATTTAAATATATATATATATCTCTTTTTATTTGTAATATATAATATAATTAAAATTCAACTTTTTCCAAGCTTTGTATTGATTTTTGAATCTCGCGCCTTTCTGTTTTCTTTTTTGTTGCTCCCCCAAACGGCCATCACGGGCTCTAGTGATTTCCATCATGCCCTGATAGGTGTCGCTTGAATCGAAATTGAAAGTGCCAGACTGAGTAAGTAATTTGAGCTTTTTACCATTTTCGGCTCCCAACGACAATTTATAAAAGCAAATAAAACCTATAAATAATCTGTTTTAATAGCCAATACATTCTGTTATATCAAAAATGGTTATTTTGAATATTATAATATAAAAACAGCGAACCAGTTAATTAAACATATTGCAAAAATATATCCCGATATAAATATAAGCTTTTTCTGAAGAATATATCGATATATTGATATTTTGCTATATTTTCACATCCCTAGTAACAAACGGCCAATTTCTTTCGACGGGCAAAAAATACAAAAATACGATAAAAAAGCGGTCTTTTCTCGCCACACAAAGGAGAAGAGCCGCGCGGCTTCGTTCGCGTCGTAACCGGTGAAAAGCACACTATATCTGGGACTTTTCCCTCCATTTCCCAAGGAGTTTTTCTTTCGCCGCATCGGACTCGCAGCAGCCGGAAAAACAGACACACGCACACCGCGGAGGCAATGGAAAGCGAAAACGAAAACGCATGTGTGTCGCTGGGATAAGACGCAAAGGCGAAACGGCAAAAGAGGCGAACGAGTGGAGCTGGTGAAATTGCGACAAAAACTTGAGCCAAGATCGCCGAAATTGCATCTCAAGTTTGGAGTACAAAGAGAAATAGCTGCAACTCTCACTCACACACACGCACGCGTCACACACTCTCTTTTTGCCGTATAAAACCAATACAACCAAAAAACCCAAAAACAACAACCATGCAATCTTTGCAAAGTAGTTAAATAATTCTGCCCTGTCTGCGCTTTATTTCCTTCTTCATTTTTGTTCTCGTTTGTTTTTCTTAATTTCGTACTTTCAACAAGTTTCTGTTTCTTGTTTCTGTTTTCCCCCTTCAAACACACACACACACACTCGTCTCCCGACGCGCAGTTCTTTTTTCGCTAATACTTCAAAACAAAAACAACAACAACAAGACGGCAACGGCAGCCACAAACACTGACGCACACGAACAAATACCAGCTACCAACACCAACGCAACGTCTCTTGTGACGTGCGAGCGCAAAAATTGTCGTCTTTAGATTTTTGTTTGTGCACTTTTCGCCATTTCCCTTTGTGTTGTTCCGTTGTGAGCGCGTGAAAAGGGGAAGAGGAGGAGTGGAGACATCGAGAAAGAGAGAGAGCGCTAGCCGAGAAGCACCTGCAAGAAAGCAGCACGAGATCGCCAGAAAAGCAGAAAAAGCAAAAGCGACCGGCTCCCAATCACTCACTTACACACACACATCCTCGCCTCGCGCCCACATCGAGACACACTTGTTGCAGCGGAAGAGGAGAACGGGCAAAGGAGCGATAAAAAGAGGAGCATAAGGTGGGCGACAAGGAGGAGGAAGAGAACAAGTGCCTAAGAAGACAACACCGCTCATCTGCTATCAGCGAATACCACTGCAAAAGTAAGCAAACACGAATGGGGGAAGAAAAAAGGAATAATAGGCGCGAATATTACCCTGTAAAGCTAACTCATAGAGCGTTAAACAACACCTGTTGTTCCCCCAGTTCAAAGGCGGGAAATGTTGTTTAACAACAAAATAAACGCCATATTTTTATTAATTTGTCAAACATTCTTACATCTGTATTCCCTGTTGGCGCTTTTCTTAATTGTTTTACTCACTTGGTATTTATAAAAAAGGTGTTAGTTTAAGTACAAATATTAAGAGCTTTAAAATATGGTATTGATATTATATTAAATTGAAAAGAAGTTAAGTTTAAAGCTTACAAGGTCACCCAACAGCTCACTATTCCTGTAAAGAAGCTCCAATCTGTCTGACCCAATTTTCAAATCGATTTGTAATATTCTATAGTTCTTTTGTCCGGTATTTCATAGCCACATTAATCACTTTTTGATACTACTTGCCCAGCATGCCCACCCCCACAGGAATTGCCGGAAAGCAGACCCATAAAATAGTCCACATAACATTCACGAGGGACGCCAATCGGCAAACGCGACCGGCACCCAAGTCAAGTACGGGCAGCGAGACCTACCGGCTGATAAGCCGGACGGACAGGGGCGCTGCAATTCGCCGATTGCGGGACAATCTCACATCTGATAAGGCCCGAATCACGATTTTCCTGTGCCCGCACATTCAAATTAAAGGCGTCAGCTATAAAATGATATATAGAGAGCTTTGCCATTTATCAGCAATTATTATTATTTTTAAACGTGCCCAAATGAAGGGGATTTGGCCACATTGCAGCTTTAAATTAAGTCCCACAAGTGCGGCGATTTTGATTTGATGTTTATTCTATTTTCCAGATGGTCAAGGAGAAGCCCAACTCAACTCGTATCTACGACAAGGATGGATTCAGGCGACGGGCTGCCTGTATTTGCGTGAAATCGGAAAATGAGGCGGAGGTGAGCATGGTTCAGTAAAAGTTTACTCAAAAACTTATTTAACCATCTATATTAAAGGTTCTTTTGGTCACCTCTTCTCGTCGGCCGGAGCTGTGGATCGTCCCTGGAGGCGGCGTAGAGCCTGAGGAAGAACCATCGGTTACCGCTGTCCGCGAAGTTCTGGAGGAAGCCGGTGTCGTTGGCGATCTGGGTCGTTGTCTTGGCGTATTCGAGGTTTGTTTTGAAAGCAAAACGTAATTTATTTAAATGGAAAATTGGCATTGAGTGGAATGCTTACCTAAGGTAGTAAAAAAGTATTTAAAATAAGTTGAATAAGTTTACGTTTTCCCTGGAAATATTTAATAGCTTAAGTCGTTAAAAAACCAACAAATATTAACTACAAGTTTGATTATTTCAATTCAATTAAATAGAAATTCCATTAACCTTTTCAGAACAACGATCACATGCATCGCACCGAGGTGTTCGTAATGAACGTTACCCAGGAGCTGGACGAGTGGGAGGATTCGCGGAGCATCGGTCGGAAGCGTCAGTGGTTCACCATCGATGATGCATTGTCGCAGTTGGCGCTGCACAAGCCGACGCAGCAGCACTACCTGATGCAGCTGCAGCACTCCAAGACGCTGGACAATACGAATCGGGTGGTTAATGCTACGCATCCGCCTAAGCTGACCAATGCCGCCACTCCGGCCGCGTCGCCCACAACGGCATAAAAGGACAAATGCAGGACACTGGAAGGCGGATGATACCACAACCACACACACACTTAACCCGAGACTAATCCAACACTTATTCTAACCCCATTACCTTACCAGAGCCGCATACACATTTTGACATTTTGAAAATTTACAAATAGACAGGCAGTCTTCTAGATTCTAGATTACGTTTATTAAGCGATACTTATGTTAACCCGCATCCCTCATACGGCCCCATTTGCGTTTAAGTTTAAGTCAAAGCGTTCATTTATGTCTTTAGTAACTGTAATGAGAACTATACTTATGTGTACTCTATAGAGAGGTAAAGAAAACAAAAAAACCACAAAAAAAAACGCTACTCGATCAATGCTAAGCGATAATTACATAATTCGAGATCTGTAACACGACACGAAAGCAACGGAAAACTAAAAAAAATAACCTTTAATAATTTTTGAGCGAATAGCACTTTTTGCAAACACGAAAAAGAAACTTAAACTAAAACTAGATAAACTAAACAAAAAAGAAAAGCAAATGTAACGATATCTATTAGATTTTTCTACTCTTTTTTATAATTTACTCAAAAAAGGCATCTTAATTGATTATTGTAACAAGCAAAAATAATTGGAAACGCAAAAGAAACACTTGATTAACTAAGCTAAGCGGCCTAAACAATAAATCGAAACCTCTTTAAGCGACGACTAACGAAACAATTTCGTTCTAAACATCAGTTTTCGAAAACAAAAACCCACAACGGACATTTGACGGACGGACAAGCGGACAGTCGAGAAATCATTAGAAAACCTTAAAATAATTAAACAACAGTTGCCTATGCAAGAAGATAAAGCAAGCCCACTGCAGGGGTGATATAAAGATAAACGTTAACTTATTGTAAAAACACACAACAAATGCGAGACAACATATTATGAACTAATTCAACTACTAAGATATGTGCACGTTGTACTTTTCAGAAACAAAAAACCAGATATAACAATAATAATTACGATTATGAAATAATATTAACAACACAAGCTGCAAGGGCGCAAGACAGAAAGAGATAGAGACAGAGAGAGAGAGTGTGTGCATGTTTTCAATGTGATTTAAGAGATACAAGATGGATGATGGACAATTTTATGTGACATTTTTTCGATGATTTTTTTTCGGCACTTCAAAAGCGCGCAACAAACGAAAATTTTAATTCAAGCTCAAAAAGAGCAACAAAGTCTGGCAGTTGAATCTATGATTTATTCCAAACTATCAATTGTACTTTAGTTGCAAACTAAAGCCGACAAAGGGACTTTTATCGGAACGCTAAATTATATCACAAATTGTTGCAATTAAACGATGATTTACAACCAATAAAGAAGAAAACAAACACAACGATAATTGAGTGTTTTGTTTAAGTTAAATATTTTGTCCGGAATTCTTTTCATGACATTATTTTCTATAAATAAAAGCAAAGTCAGGGAAAACCTACAGCTATAATATTTTCTATGATCTATAATTTAAGGCAAAACTTATTTTATAATAATACCTTTGCAGGGCATTCAAATTTAAGTCAGTAGCTTGAAACGTAATGAAAGAGCCATTTCCGGCCCTATAAATCATATATATTCTTGAGCAGAATGAACTGCTGAATCGATCTAGCTATGTCTGGAAGAAAAATAAAATTTTTCGAATTTTGTTAAAATTTGAAATTTTCATAAGGGGTTACATCATGATTTTTTTTTTCAAAAATCGACAATAAATTGAATTTTTAAAATTGAAAAACTGAGTATGCAGATTTGTTATTCTAGTAAAAATTAGCATAGAACAGCTTTCCAAATTAAAATTAATGAGTTTTTGGCTTAGTTATGAGATTTGTAAACTATGATTTTTTGTAAAAATTGTCTGTTTTTATACCTTTTTGCAGGGTTTTTTTTTATTGTAGTCAAAAACTTTGAATTGCATCAACAAACGTGGTATGCAGATTTGTTAGTGCTTTAAAAACTCGCACAGAACAGCTTTCCGAATCAAAATTAATGCTATTTTGGCTTAATTATGATGTTTGGAAAATATTGATTTTTCAATGAAATCGTCTGTTTTTATACCTTTTTTGCAGAATATAATTTCAGTCAGACGATTGAAACGCAGTGAAGGAATCATTTGCGACCCTATATATCATATATATTCTTGATCAGAATGAACAGGAGAATTATTATTTTGGCATGTCTAAAAGAAAAATAACATTTTCCGAATTTTGTTAAAATTTGAAATTTTCATAAGGGGTTACATCATGATTTTTTTTCAAAAATCGACAAAAAATTGAATTTTTAAAATTGAAAATCTGAGTATGCAGATTTGTTATTCTAGTAAAAATTAGCATAGAACAGCTTTCCAAATTAAAATTAACGATTTTTTGGCTTAGTTATGAGATTTTTAAACAATGATTTTTTGACCAAATTTGCTGTTTTTATACCTCTTTGCAGGGTTTTATCATTTTTGTCAGAATCTTTTAACAGCATTAACAAACGCAGTATACAGATTTGTTAGCGCTCTAAAAATAAATAACAGCTTTCCCAAAGTTTCCTTTCTTATAAATGAAATAAAAAACAACACAACTTTAATTGATTACTTAGAGTTTATTTTTTGCATAAGAAAATTTGGCTAAATTACAACTAAATTTAAAGGTAGGTAAATCTACTTCTTCAGCTGGATCCTGGTGAAGGGATGGGCCTCGATGTAGGCCAGAGCCTTGAGGATGTAATCGGGAATGGGAGGAGGAGTGGGCAGATGGGCGCCCCTCGGCTGGTATCCGTTCTCATCGGCGGTGTACTCCAGCTCGATGGGTGTTCCATCGGGAGCTGTGTACTTGACCGAACCGGCTGCACTCACACCACCCACTCCACTCTCCTGGGCATCGATGTTGTTGGAGGTGCCATATTCCCAGCTGTAGCTGCCATCCTCCTTGATCTCATTGCGATACTTGGTGATCTCCGCCTGTGACTCATCCGCAGCCCGGATGGCGGCCACCAGGAACATGGAAATAATTAGCGCCTGCGTTTGCCAGATAAAGACCTCGATTAGCTATATGATATCTACATATATATTTAGATATGATAACACTTACGCTCTTGAACATATTGGCTGCTTGGCTTGCTGTTTAGTTGTTTTGCTGTATCGCTGCAGTTGCTACTGATTAACTGATTTCGAATTCCGCCAACAGATCGTTTTATACTCGAACTCACCTGCTCAATCCATCCGAACCGATCACTGACCTACACCTACAACACTGCGAGCACAGATGACTCTTCGCCGATCCGAATTAATAATTTAATTCGCGCATTTGAAAATATGAGTTTGACCGAGTTTTACGAGCGTTCCTCGGTTAATAGCTCCGTTTGTTATCGACTGTTGTTCGGGCTTTTCAACGGGTTTTACGACCGGCCCAGGTGGTGCTCTATAACCTCTACATCTATACTCATGGCGCATTCTTATCTGCGCCTTAGAAATCACAGATCAGCGATCGCGATTTACAGATGCCAGTGTCTTCGCTCCGCACAAAAGCTTCTTTTCTTATCTAATCTTGACTTAAATTCATAATAAATATATGAATTGTTAACCGAACTAAAGCAGATACAAAATATTATAAAGCCGAAGTTTAAAGACGCTTATCGAGTTCCGGATTTATTTTTTGGGTAAGTCAAAATATTTTATCTATAGAAAATATTTATTTTGTAAAGTTAGATTGGAGCTTTCCCCAATTAATATATTTTTAAGTGTTTAGAAATTGTCAGTTTCTGTAAATTAATTAAACCGAGTTCCAATTTTAATACTAGCTGAAATAGTAATTTAAGGAACAAATTTGTTGTAAAGTTCAGATAATTTTACATATTAATGCAAATCCGTAATCATATTTAATTTAATTTTGAAAAGTAAAATACTAAGATAGTCAATAAATTCAATTTTAAAACTTCCCTCTCTCTTTTTATTTATAATGAAAAAAAAATCAACTCAACCCATTTCACTCAAGAGAACCACTAGGACTGACAAAAGCACTCAAGGAATCACTCAATCTCCTCCCGAAAGAAAGTGTATGCACAACGGAGGCGCCAATAAGCGATTCGGACTGTCACTCGATTAGCGGCTTTTGTTGTTAATGAGATGCAAATGCGAATATGAATGCGAGCGAATGCCGGCAGCGCAGTTGCGCCAAAGTCTGAGCCGAACTTGAAACTTGAACACATGCCGAGAGTGTCATCGTAAATATTAACCATTTGCTGCCGATTTTAGATAGTCACATTCCTAATTAGATTCCAATTAGTTTCGCTTTTCATTTGAGCCGAAAAGTATGCTTCAAATCGATGATAAAATGAAGTTTTTTCAAGAGCTCAAATAGCAGAGGACAGATAAGTCTTAAACACCCATTAAACAGATTCGATTAAGTTCCTACAAGACACCAGGTTGCTCTTTCTCAAGAAGAAATTTATTTAACATTAATTCATATCTATATTTTATAGAATTGTGTTTCGTTTCCAAATTAAATTAATGATTTTTTGGCTTAGTAATGAGATTTTTAAACTGGAAGAAAAATAAAATTTTCCGAATTTTGTTAAAATTTGAAATTTTCATAAGGGGTTACATCATGATTTTTTTCAAAAATCGACAAAAAATTGAATTTTTAAAATTGAAAATCTGAGTATGCAGATTTGTTATTCTAGTAAAAATTAGCATAGAACAGCTTTCCAAATTAAAATTAATGATTTTTTGGCTTAGTTATGAGATTTTTAAACTAGATATTTCGACCAAATTTGCTGTTTTTATACCTTTTTGCAAGGTTTTTTTTATTTTAGTCAAAAACTTTTAATTGCATCAACAAACGTAGTATGCAGATTTTTTAGCGCTTTAAAAACTCGCACAAAAAAGCGTTCCGAATCAAAATAAATGCTATTTCGGCTTTATTAAGATGTTTGGAAAATATTGATTTTTCAATGAAATTGTCTGTTTTTATACCTTTTTTGCAAAGTATAATTTCAGTCAGACGATTGAAACGCAGTGAAGGAATCATTTCCGACCCTATAAATTATATATATTCTTAATCAGAATGAACAGGAGAATCTTATTTGGCATGCCTAAAAGAAATATAACATTTTCCGAATTTTGCTAAAATTTGAAATTTTCATAAGGGGTTACATCATGATTTTTTTCAAAAATAGACAAAAAATTGAATTTTTAAAATTGATTTGTTATTCTAGTAAAAATTAGCATAGAACAGCTTTCCAAATTAAAATGAATGATTTTTTGGCTTAGTTATGAGATTTTTAAACTATGATTTTTTGACCAAATTTGCTGTTTTTATACCTTTTTGCTAGGTTTTTTTTATTTCAGTCAAAAACTTTTAATTGCATCAACAAACGTGGTATGCAGAGTTGTTAGCGCTTTAAAAACTCGCACAAAAAAGCGTTCCGAATCAAAAATAATGCTATTTCGGTTTTATTATGATGTTTGGAAAACATTGATTTTTCAATGAAATTGTCTGTTTTTATACCTTTTTTGCAAAATATAATTTCAGTCAGACGATTGAAACGCAGTGAAGGAATCATTTCCGACCCTATAAATTATATATATTCTTAATCAGAATGAACAGGAGAATCTTATTTGGCATGCCTAAAAGAAATATAACATTTTCCGAATTTTGCTAAAATTTGAAATTTTCATAAGGGGTTACATCATGATTTTTTTCAAAAATAGACAAAAAATTGAATTTTTAAAATTGAAAAACTGAGTATGCAGATTTGTTATTCTAGTAAAAATTAGCATAGAACAGCTTTCCAAATTAAAATTAATGATTTTTTGGCTTAGTTATGAGATTTTTAAACTATGATTTTTTGACCAAATTTGCTGTTTGGCTTAGTTATGAGATTTTTAAACTATGATTTTTTGACCAAATTTGCTGTTTTTATACCTTTTTGCTAGGTTTTTTTTATTTCAGTCAAAAACTTTTAATTGCATCAACAAACGTGGTATGCAGAGTTGTTAGCGCTTTAAAAACTCGCACAAAAAAGCGTTCCGAATCAAAATTAATGCTATTTCGGTTTTATTATGATGTTTGGAAAACATTGATTTTTCAATGAAATTGTCTGTTTTTATACCTTTTTTGCAAAATATAATTTCAGTCAGACGATTGAAACGCAGTGAAGGAATCATTTCCGACCCTATAAATTATATATATTCTTAATCAGAATGAACAGGAGAATCTTATTTGGCATGCCTAAAAGAAATATAACATTTTCCGAATTTTGCTAAAATTTGAAATTTTCATAAGGGGTTACATCATGATTTTTTTTAAAAATAGACAAAAAATTGAATTTTTAAAACTGAAAAACTAAGTATGCAGATTTGTTATTCTAGTGAAAATTAGCATAGAACAGCTTTCCAAATTAAAATGAATGATTTTTTGGCTTAGTTATAATATTTTTAAATTATGATATTTTGACCAAATTTGCTGTTTTTATACCTTTTTGCAAGGTTTTTTTATTTTAGTCAAAAACTTTTAATTGCATCAAAAAACGTAGTATGCAGATTTGTTAGCGCTTTAAAAACTCGCACAAAAAAGCGTTCCGAGTCAAAATTAATGCTATTTCGGCTGAATTATGATGTTTGGAAAACATTGATTTTTCAATGAAATTGTCTGTTTTTATACCTTTTTTGCAAAATATAATTTCAGTCAGACGATTGAAACGCAGTGAAGGAATCATTTCCGACCCTATAAAGTATATATATTCTTAATCAGGATGAACTGCTGCATCGATCTAGCTATGCCTGGAAGAAAAATAAAATTTTCCGAACTTTGTTAAAATTTGAAATTTTCATAAGGGGTTACATCATGATTTTTTTCAAAAATCGACAAAAAATTGAATTTTTAAAATTGAAAAACTGAGTATGCAGATTTGTTATTCTAGTAAAAATTAGCATAGAACAGCTTTCCAAATTATAATTAATGATTTTTTGGCTTAGTTATGAGATTTTTAAACTATGATTTTTTGACCAAATTTGCTGTTTTTATACCTTTTTGCTAGGTTTTTTTTATTTCAGTCAAAAACTTTTAATTGCATCAACAAACGTGGTATGCAGAGTTGTTAGCGCTTTAAAAACTCGCACAAAAAAGCGTTCCGAATCAAAATTAATGCTATTTCGGTTTTATTATGATGTTTGGAAAACATTGATTTTTCAATGAAATTGTCTGTTTTTATACCTTTTTTGCAATATATAATTTCAGTCAGACGATTGAAACGCAGTGAAGGAATCATTTCCGACTCTATAAATTATATATATTCTTAATCAGAATGAACAGGAGAATCTTATTTGGCATGCCTAAAAGAAATATAACATTTTCCGAATTTTGCTAAAATTTGAAATTTTCATAAGGGGTTACATCATGATTTTTTTTAAAAATAGACAAAAAATTGAATTTTTAAAACTGAAAAACGGAGTATGCAGATTTGTTATTCTAGTAAAAATTGGCATAGATCAGCATCAACAAACGTAGTATGCAGATTTTTTAGCGCTTTAAAAACTCGCACAAAAAAGCGTTCCGAATCAAAATAAATGCTATTTCGGCTTTATTAAGATGTTTGGAAAATATTGATTTTTCAATGAAATTGTCTGTTTTTATACCTTTTTTGCAAAATATAATTTCAGTCAGACGATTGAAACGCAGTGAAGGAATCATTTCCGACCCTATAAATTATATATATTCTTAATCAGAATGAACAGGAGAATCTTATTTGGCATGCCTAAAAGAAATATAACATTTTCCGAATTTTGCTAAAATTTGAAATTTTCATAAGGGGTTACATCATGATTTTTTTTAAAAATAGACAAAAAATTGAATTTTTAAAACTGAAAAACTAAGTATGCAGATTTGTTATTCTAGTGAAAATTAGCATAGAACAGCTTTCCAAATTAAAATGAATGATTTTTTGGCTTAGTTATAATATTTTTAAATTATGATATTTTGACCAAATTTGCTGTTTTTATACCTTTTTGCAAGGTTTTTTTATTTTAGTCAAAAACTTTTAATTGCATCAAAAAACGTAGTATGCAGATTTGTTAGCGCTTTAAAAACTCGCACAAAAAAGCGTTCCGAGTCAAAATTAATGCTATTTCGGCTGAATTATGATGTTTGGAAAACATTGATTTTTCAATGAAATTGTCTGTTTTTATACCTTTTTTGCAAAATATAATTTCAGTCAGACGATTGAAACGCAGTGAAGGAATCATTTCCGACCCTATAAAGTATATATATTCTTAATCAGGATGAACTGCTGCATCGATCTAGCTATGCCTGGAAGAAAAATAAAATTTTCCGAACTTTGTTAAAATTTGAAATTTTCATAAGGGGTTACATCATGATTTTTTTCAAAAATCGACAAAAAATTGAATTTTTAAAATTGAAAAACTGAGTATGCAGATTTGTTATTCTAGTAAAAATTAGCATAGAACAGCTTTCCAAATTATAATTAATGATTTTTTGGCTTAGTTATGAGATTTTTAAACTATGATTTTTTGACCAAATTTGCTGTTTTTATACCTTTTTGCTAGGTTTTTTTTATTTCAGTCAAAAACTTTTAATTGCATCAACAAACGTGGTATGCAGAGTTGTTAGCGCTTTAAAAACTCGCACAAAAAAGCGTTCCGAATCAAAATTAATGCTATTTCGGTTTTATTATGATGTTTGGAAAACATTGATTTTTCAATGAAATTGTCTGTTTTTATACCTTTTTTGCAATATATAATTTCAGTCAGACGATTGAAACGCAGTGAAGGAATCATTTCCGACTCTATAAATTATATATATTCTTAATCAGAATGAACAGGAGAATCTTATTTGGCATGCCTAAAAGAAATATAACATTTTCCGAATTTTGCTAAAATTTGAAATTTTCATAAGGGGTTACATCATGATTTTTTTTAAAAATAGACAAAAAATTGAATTTTTAAAACTGAAAAACGGAGTATGCAGATTTGTTATTCTAGTAAAAATTGGCATAGATCAGCATCAACAAACGTAGTATGCAGATTTTTTAGCGCTTTAAAAACTCGCACAAAAAAGCGTTCCGAATCAAAATAAATGCTATTTCGGCTTTATTAAGATGTTTGGAAAATATTGATTTTTCAATGAAATTGTCTGTTTTTATACCTTTTTTGCAAAATATAATTTCAGTCAGACGATTGAAACGCAGTGAAGGAATCATTTCCGACCCTATAAATTATATATATTCTTAATCAGAATGAACAGGAGAATCTTATTTGGCATGCCTAAAAGAAATATAACATTTTCCGAATTTTGCTAAAATTTGAAATTTTCATAAGGGGTTACATCATGATTTTTTTTAAAAATAGACAAAAAATTGAATTTTTAAAACTGAAAAACTAAGTATGCAGATTTGTTATTCTATTGAAAATTAGCATAGAACAGCTTTCCAAATTAAAATGAATGATTTTTTGGCTTAGTTATAATATTTTTAAATTATGATATTTTGACCAAATTTGCTGTTTTTATACCTTTTTGCAAGGTTTTTTTATTTTAGTCAAAAACTTTTAATTGCATCAAAAAACGTAGTATGCAGATTTGTTAGCGCTTTAAAAACTCGCACAAAAAAGCGTTCCGAGTCAAAATTAATGCTATTTCGGCTGAATTATGATGTTTGGAAAACATTGATTTTTCAATGAAATTGTCTGTTTTTATACCTTTTTTGCAAAATATAATTTCAGTCAGACGATTGAAACGCAGTGAAGGAATCATTTCCGACCCTATAAAGTATATATATTCTTAATCAGGATGAACTGCTGCATCGATCTAGCTATGCCTGGAAGAAAAATAAAATTTTCCGAACTTTGTTAAAATTTGAAATTTTCATAAGGGGTTACATCATGATTTTTTTCAAAAATCGACAAAAAATTGAATTTTTAAAATTGAAAAACTGAGTATGCAGATTTGTTATTCTAGTAAAAATTAGCATAGAACAGCTTTCCAAATTATAATTAATGATTTTTTGGCTTAGTTATGAGATTTTTAAACTATGATTTTTTGACCAAATTTGCTGTTTTTATACCTTTTTGCTAGGTTTTTTTTATTTCAGTCAAAAACTTTTAATTGCATCAACAAACGTGGTATGCAGAGTTGTTAGCGCTTTAAAAACTCGCACAAAAAAGCGTTCCGAATAAAAATTAATGCTATTTCGGTTTTATTATGATGTTTGGAAAACATTGATTTTTCAATGAAATTGTCTGTTTTTATACCTTTTTTGCAATATATAATTTCAGTCAGACGATTGAAACGCAGTGAAGGAATCATTTCCGACTCTATAAATTATATATATTCTTAATCAGAATGAACAGGAGAATCTTATTTGGCATGCCTAAAAGAAATATAACATTTTCCGAATTTTGCTAAAATTTGAAATTTTCATAAGGGGTTACATCATGATTTTTTTTAAAAATAGACAAAAAATTGAATTTTTAAAACTGAAAAACGGAGTATGCAGATTTGTTATTCTAGTAAAAATTGGCATAGATCAGCTTTCCAAATTAACATTAATGATTTTTTGGCTTAGTTATAATATTTTTAAATTATGATATTTTGACCAAATTGGCTGTTTTTATACCTTTTTGCAAGGTTTTTTTATTTTAGTCAAAAACTTTTAATTGCATCAAAAAACGTAGTATGCAGATTTGTTAGCGCTTTAAAAACTCGCACAAAAAAGCGTTCCGAGTCAAAATTAATGCTATTTCGGCTGAATTATGATGTTTGGAAAACATTGATTTTTCAATGAAATTGTCTGTTTTTATACCGTTTTTGCAAAATATAATTTCAGTCAGACGATTGAAACGCAGTGAAGGAATCATTTCCGACCCTATAACGTATGTATATTCTTAATCAGGATGAACTGCTGCATCGATCTATCTATGCCTGGAAGAAAAATAAAATTTTCCGAATTTTGTTAAAATTTGAAATTTTCATAAGGGGTTACATCATGATTTTTTTCAAAAATCGACAAAAAATTGAATTTTTAAAATTGAAAATCTGAGTATGCAGATTTGTTATTCTAGTAAAAATTAGCATAGAACAGCTTTCCAAATTAAAATTAATGATTTTTTGGCTTAGTTATGAGATTTTTAAACTAGATTTTTCGACCAAATTTGCTGTTTTTATACCTTTTTGCAAGGTTTTTTTTATTTCAGTCAAAAACTTGTAATTGCATCAACAAACGTGGTATGCAGAGTTGTTAGCGCTTTAAAAACTCGCACAAAAAAGCGTTCCGAATCAAAATAAATGCTATTTCGGCTTTATTAAGATGTTTGGAAAATATTGATTTTTCAATGAAATTGTCTGTTTTTATACCTTTTTTGCAAAATATAATTTCAGTCAGACGATTGAAACGCAGTGAAGGAATCATTTCCGACCCTATAAATTATATATATTCTTAATCAGAATGAACAGGAGAATCTTATTTGGCATGCCGAAAAGAAATATAACATTTTCCGAATTTTGCTAAAATTTGAAATTTTCATAAGGGGTTACATCATGATTTTTTTTAAAAATAGACAAAAAATTGAATTTTTAAAACTGAAAAACTAAGTATGCAGATTTGTTATTCTAGTGAAAATTAGCATAGAACAGCTTTCCAAATTAAAATGAATGATTTTTTGGCTTAGTTATAATATTTTTAAATTATGATATTTTGACCAAATTTGCTGTTTTTATACCTTTTTGCAAGGTTTTTTTATTTTAGTCAAAAACTTTTAATTGCATCAAAAAACGTAGTATGCAGATTTGTTAGCGCTTTAAAAACTCGCACAAAAAAGCGTTCCGAGTCAAAATTAATGCTATTTCGGCTGAATTATGATGTTTGGAAAACATTGATTTTTCAATGAAATTGTCTGTTTTTATACCTTTTTTGCAAAATATAATTTCAGTCAGACGATTGAAACGCAGTGAAGGAATCATTTCCGACCCTATAAAGTATATATATTCTTAATCAGGATGAACTGCTGCATCGATCTAGCTATGCCTGGAAGAAAAATAAAATTTTCCGAACTTTGTTAAAATTTGAAATTTTCATAAGGGGTTACATCATGATTTTTTTCAAAAATCGACAAAAAATTGAATTTTTAAAATTGAAAAACTGAGTATGCAGATTTGTTATTCTAGTAAAAATTAGCATAGAACAGCTTTCCAAATTATAATTAATGATTTTTTGGCTTAGTTATGAGATTTTTAAACTATGATTTTTTGACCAAATTTGCTGTTTTTATACCTTTTTGCTAGGTTTTTTTTATTTCAGTCAAAAACTTTTAATTGCATCAACAAACGTGGTATGCAGAGTTGTTAGCGCTTTAAAAACTCGCACAAAAAAGCGTTCCGAATCAAAATTAATGCTATTTCGGCTTTATTATGATGTTTGGAAAAGATTAATTTTTCAATAAAATTGTCTGTTTTTATACCTTTTTTGCAAAATATAATTTCAGACAGACGATTGAAACGCAGTGAAGGAATCATTTCCGACCCTATAAAGTATATATATTCTTAATCAGGATGAACTGCTGCATCGATCTAGCTATGCCTGGAAGAAAAATAAAATTTTCCGAACTTTGTTAAAATTTGAAATTTTCATAAGGGGTTACATCATGATTTTTTTCAAAAATAGACAAAAAATTGAATTTTTAAAACTGAAAAACTAAGTATGCAGATTTGTTATTCTAGTAAAAATTAGCATAGAACAGCTTTCCAAATTAAAATGAATGATTTTTTGGCTTAGTTATGAGATTTTTAAACTATGATTTTTTGACCAAATTTGCTGTTTTTATACCTTTTTGCAAGGTAATTTTTATTTTAGTCAAAAACTTTTAATTGCATCAACAAACGTAGTATGCAGATTTTTTAGCGCTTTAAAAACTCGCACAAAAAAGCGTTCCGAATCAAAATAAATGCTATTTCGGCTTTATTATGATGTTTGGAAAACATTGATTTTTCAATGAAATTGTCTGTTTTTATACCTTTTTTGCAATATATCATTTCAGTCAGACGATTGAAACGCAGTGAAGGAATCATTTCCGACTCTATAAATTATATATATTCTTAATCAGAATGAACAGGAGAATCTTATTTGGCATGCCTAAAAGAAATATAACATTTTCCGAATTTTGCTAAAATTTGAAATTTTCATAAGGGGTTACATCATGATTTTTTTTAAAAATAGACAAAAAATTGAATTTTTAAAACTGAAAAACGGAGTATGCAGATTTGTTATTCTAGTAAAAATTGGCATAGATCAGCTTTCCAAATTAACATTAATGATTTTTTGGCTTAGTTATAATATTTTTAAATTATGATATTTTGACCAAATTTGCTGTTTTTATACCTTTTTGCAAGGTTTTTTTATTTTAGTCAAAAACTTTTAATTGCATCAAAAAACGTAGTATGCAGATTTGTTAGCGCTTTAAAAACTCGCACAAAAAAGCGTTCCGAGTCAAAATTAATGCTATTTCGGCTGAATTATGATGTTTGGAAAACATTGATTTTTCAATGAAATTGTCTGTTTTTATACCGTTTTTGCAAAATATAATTTCAGTCAGACGATTGAAACGCAGTGAAGGAATCATTTCCGACCCTATAAAGTATGTATATTCTTAATCAGGATGAACTGCTGCATCGATCTATCTATGCCTGGAAGAAAAATAAAATTTTCCGAATTTTGTTAAAATTTGAAATTTTCATAAGGGGTTACATCATGATTTTTTTCAAAAATCGACAAAAAATTGAATTTTTAAAATTGAAAATCTGAGTATGCAGATTTGTTATTCTAGTAAAAATTAGCATAGAACAGCTTTCCAAATTAAAATTAATGATTTTTTGGCTTAGTTATGAGATTTTTAAACTAGATTTTTCGACCAAATTTGCTGTTTTTATACCTTTTTGCAAGGTTTTTTTTATTTTAGTCAAAAACTTTTAATTGCATCAACAAACGTAGTATGCAGATTTTTTAGCGCTTTAAAAACTCGCACAAAAAAGCGTTCCGAATCAAAATAAATGCTATTTCGGATTTAATAAGATGTTTGGAAAATATTGATTTTTCAATGAAATTGTCTGTTTTTATACCTTTTTTGCAAAATATAATTTCAGTCAGACGATTGAAACGCAGTGAAGGAATCATTTCCGACCCTATAAATTATATATATTCTTAATCAGAATGAACAGGAGAATCTTATTTGGCATGCCTAAAAGAAATATAACATTTTCCGAATTTTGCTAAAATTTGAAATTTTCATAAGGGGTTACATCATGATTTTTTTTTAAAATAGACAAAAAATTGAATTTTTAAAACTGAAAAACGGAGTATGCAGATTTGTTATTCTAGTAAAAATTGGCATAGATCAGCTTTCCAAATTAAAATTAATGATTTTTTGGCTTAGTTATAATATTTTTAAATTATGATATTTTGACCAAATTGGCTGTTTTTATACCTTTTTGCAAGGTTTTTTTATTTTAGTCAAAAACTTTTAATTGCATCAAAAAACGTAGTATGCAGATTTGTTAGCGCTTTAAAAACTCGCACAAAAAAGCGTTCCGAGTCAAAATTAATGCTATTTCGGCTTTATTATGATGTTTGGAAAAGATTAATTTTTCAATGAAATTGTCTGTTTTTATACCTTTTTTGCAAAATATAATTTCAGTCAGACGATTGAAACGCAGTGAAGGAATCATTTCCGACCCTATAAAGTATATATATTCTTAATCAGGATGAACTGCTGCATCGATCTAGCTATGCCTGGAAGAAAAATAAAATTTTCCGAACTTTGTTAAAATTTGAAATTTTCATAAGGGGTTACATCATGATTTTTTTCAAAAATCGACAAAAAATTGAATTTTTAAAACTGAAAAACTAAGTATGCAGATTTGTTATTCTAGTAAAAATTAGCATAGAACAGCTTTCCAAATTAAAATGAATGATTTTTTGGCTTAGTTATGAGATTTTTAAACTATGATTTTTTGACCAAATTTGCTGTTTTTATACCTTTTTGCAAGGTTTTTTTTATTTCAGTCAAAAACTTTTAATTGCATCAACAAACGTAGTATGCAGATTTGTTAGCGCTTTAAAAACTCGCACAAAAAAGCGTTCCGAATCAAAATTAATGCTATTTCGGCTTTATTATGATGTTTGGAAAAGATTAATTTTTCAATAAAATTGTCTGTTTTTATACCTTTTTTGCAAAATATAATTTCAGACAGACGATTGAAACGCAGTGAAGGAATCATTTCCGACCCTATAAAGTATATATATTCTTAATCAGGATGAACTGCTGCATCGATCTAGCTATGCCTGGAAGAAAAATAAAATTTTCCGAACTTTGTTAAAATTTGAAATTTTCATAAGGGGTTACATCATGATTTTTTTCAAAAATAGACAAAAAATTGAATTTTTAAAACTGAAAAACTAAGTATGCAGATTTGTTATTCTAGTAAAAATTAGCATAGAACAGCTTTCCAAATTAAAATGAATGATTTTTTGGCTTAGTTATGAGATTTTTAAACTATGATTTTTTGACCAAATTTGCTGTTTTTATACCTTTTTGCAAGGTAATTTTTATTTTAGTCAAAAACTTTTAATTGCATCAACAAACGTAGTATGCAGATTTGTTAGCGCTTTAAAAACTCGCACAAAAAAGCGTTCCGAATCAAAATTAATGCTATTTCGGCTTTATTATGATGTTTGGAAAAGATTAATTTTTCAATGAAATTGTCTGTTTTTATACCTTTTTTGCAATATATAATTTCAGTCAGACGATTGAAACGCAGTGAAGGAATCATTTCCGACCCTATAAATTATATATATTCTTAATCAGAATGAACAGGAGAATCTTATTTGGCATGCCTAAAAGAAATATAACATTTTCCGAATTTTGCTAAAATTTGAAATTTTCATAAGGGGTTACATCATGATTTTTTTCAAAAATAGACAAAAAATTGAATTTTTAAAATTGAAAAACTGAGTATGCAGATTTGTTATTCTAGTAAAAATTAGCATAGAACAGCTTTCCAAATTAAAATGAATGATTTTTTGGCTTAGTTATGAGATTTTTAAACTATGATTTTTTGACCAAATTTGCTGTTTTTATACCTTTTTGCTAGGTTTTTTTTATTTCAGTCAAAAACTTTTAATTGCATCAACAAACGTGGTATGCAGAGTTGTTAGCGCTTTAAAAACTCGCACAAAAAAGCGTTCCGAATCAAAATTAATGCTATTTCGAATTTATTATGATGTTTGGAAAACATTGATTTTTCAATGAAATTGTCTGTTTTTATACCTTTTTTGCAAAATATAATTTCAGTCAGACGATTGAAACGCAGTGAAGGAATCATTTCCGACCCTATAAAGTATATATATTCTTAATCAGAATGAACAGGAGAATCTTATTTGGCATGCCTAAAAGAAATATAACATTTTCCGAATTTTGCTAAAATTTGAAATTTTCATAAGGGGTTACATCATGATTTTTTTTAAAAATAGACAAAAAATTGAATTTTTAAAACTGAAAAACGGAGTATGCAGATTTGTTATTCTAGTAAAAATTGGCATAGATCAGCTTTCCAAATTAAAATTAATGATTTTTTGGCTTAGTTATAATATTTTTAAATTATGATATTTTGACCAAATTGGCTGTTTTTATACCTTTTTGCAAGGTTTTTTTATTTTAGTCAAAAACTTTTAATTGCATCAAAAAACGTAGTATGCAGATTTGTTAGCGCTTTAAAAACTCGCACAAAAAAGCGTTCCGAATCAAAATAAATGCTATTTCGGCTGAATTATGATGTTTGGAAAACATTGATTTTTTAATGAAATTGTCTGTTTTTATACCTTTTTTGCAAAATATAATTTCAGTCAGACGATTGAAACGCAGTGAAGGAATCATTTCCGACCCTATAAAGTATATATATTCTTAATCAGGATGAACTGCTGCATCGATCTAGCTATGCCTGGAAGAAAAATAAAATTTTCCGAACTTTGTTAAAATTTGAAATTTTCATAAGGGGTTACATCATGATTTTTTTCAAAAATCGACAAAAAATTGAATTTTTAAAACTGAAAAACTAAGTATGCAGATTTGTTATTCTAGTAAAAATTAGCATAGAACAGCTTTCCAAATTAAAATGAATGATTTTTTGGCTTAGTTATGAGATTTTTAAACTATGATTTTTTGACCAAATTTGCTGTTTTTATACCTTTTTGCAAGGTTTTTTTTATTTCAGTCAAAAACTTTTAATTGCATCAACAAACGTAGTATGCAGATTTGTTAGCGCTTTAAAAACTCGCACAAAAAAGCGTTCCGAATCAAAATTAATGCTATTTCGGCTTTATTATGATGTTTGGAAAAGATTAATTTTTCAATAAAATTGTCTGTTTTTATACCTTTTTTGCAAAATATAATTTCAGACAGACGATTGAAACGCAGTGAAGGAATCATTTCCGACCCTATAAAGTATATATATTCTTAATCAGGATGAACTGCTGCATCGATCTAGCTATGCCTGGAAGAAAAATAAAATTTTCCGAACTTTGTTAAAATTTGAAATTTTCATAAGGGGTTACATCATGATTTTTTTCAAAAATAGACAAAAAATTGAATTTTTAAAACTGAAAAACTAAGTATGCAGATTTGTTATTCTAGTAAAAATTAGCATAGAACAGCTTTCCAAATTAAAATGAATGATTTTTTGGCTTAGTTATGAGATTTTTAAACTATGATTTTTTGACCAAATTTGCTGTTTTTATACCTTTTTGCAAGGTAATTTTTATTTTAGTCAAAAACTTTTAATTGCATCAACAAACGTAGTATGCAGATTTTTTAGCGCTTTAAAAACTCGCACAAAAAAGCGTTCCGAATCAAAATAAATGCTATTTCGGCTTTATTATGATGTTTGGAAAACATTGATTTTTCAATGAAATTGTCTGTTTTTATACCTTTTTTGCAATATATAATTTCAGTCAGACGATTGAAACGCAGTGAAGGAATCATTTCCGACCCTATAAATTATATATATTCTTAATCAGAATGAACAGGAGAATCTTATTTGGCATGCCTAAAAGAAATATAACATTTTCCGAACTTTGTTAAAATTTGAAATTTTCATAAGGGGTTACATCATGATTTTTTTCAAAAATCGACAAAAAATTGAATTTTTAAAACTGAAAAACTATGTATGCAGATTTGTTATTCTAGTAAAAATTAGCATAGAACAGCTTTCCAAATTAAAATGAATGATTTTTTGGCTTAGTTATGAGATTTTTAAACTATGATTTTTTGACCAAATTTGCTGTTTTTATACCTTTTTGCAAGGTTTTTTTTATTTCAGTCAAAAACTTTTAATTGCATCAACAAACGTAGTATGCAGATTTGTTAGCGCTTTAAAAACTCGCACAAAAAAGCGGTCCGAATCAAAATTAATGCTATTTCGGCTTTATTATGATGTTTGGAAAAGATTAATTTTTCAATAAAATTGTCTGTTTTTATACCTTTTTTGCAAAATATAATTTCAGACAGACGATTGAAACGCAGTGAAGGAATCATTTCCGACCCTATAAAGTATATATATTCTTAATCAGGATGAACTGCTGCATCGATCTAGCTATGCCTGGAAGAAAAATAAAATTTTCCGAACTTTGTTAAAATTTGAAATTTTCATAAGGGGTTACATCATGATTTTTTTCAAAAATCGACAAAAAATTGAATTTTTAAAACTGAAAAACTAAGTATGCAGATTTGTTATTCTAGTAAAAATTAGCATAGAACAGCTTTCCAAATTAAAATGAATGATTTTTTGGCTTAGTTATGAGATTTTTAAACTATGATTTTTTGACCAAATTTGCTGTTTTTATACCTTTTTGCAAGGTAATTTTTATTTTAGTCAAAAACTTTTAATTGCATCAACAAACGTAGTATGCAGATTTTTTAGCGCTTTAAAAACTCGCACAAAAAAGCGTTCCGAATCAAAATAAATGCTATTTCGGCTTTATTATGATGTTTGGAAAACATTGATTTTTCAATGAAATTGTCTGTTTTTATACCTTTTTTGCAATATATAATTTCAGTCAGACGATTGAAACGCAGTGAAGGAATCATTTCCGACCCTATAAATTATATATATTCTTAATCAGAATGAACAGGAGAATCTTATTTGGCATGCCTAAAAGAAATATAACATTTTCCGAATTTTGCTAAAATTTGAAATTTTCATAAGGGGTTACATCATGATTTTTTTCAAAAATAGACAAAAAATTGAATTTTTAAAATTGAAAAACTGAGTATGCAGATTTGTTATTCTAGTAAAAATTAGCATAGAACAGCTTTCCAAATTAAAATGAATGATTTTTTGGCTTAGTTATGAGATTTTTAAACTATGATTTTTTGACCAAATTTGCTGTTTTTATACCTTTTTGCTAGGTTTTTTTTATTTCAGTCAAAAACTTTTAATTGCATCAACAAACGTGGTATGCAGAGTTGTTAGCGCTTTAAAAACTCGCACAAAAAAGCGTTCCGAATCAAAATTAATGCTATTTCGAATTTATTATGATGTTTGGAAAACATTGATTTTTCAATGAAATTGTCTGTTTTTATACCTTTTTTGCAAAATATAATTTCAGTCAGACGATTGAAACGCAGTGAAGGAATCATTTCCGACCCTATAAATTATATATATTCTTAATCAGAATGAACAGGAGAATCTTATTTGGCATGCCTAAAAGAAATATAACATTTTCCGAATTTTGCTAAAATTTGAAATTTTCATAAGGGGTTACATCATGATTTTTTTTAAAAATAGACAAAAAATTGAATTTTTAAAACTGAAAAACTAAGTATGCAGATTTGTTATTCTAGTAAAAATTAGCATAGAACAGCTTTCCAAATTAAAATGAATGATTTTTTGGCTTAGTTATGAGATTTTTAAACTATGATTTTTTGACCAAATTTGCTGTTTTTATACCTTTTTGCAAGGTAATTTTTATTTTAGTCAAAAACTTTTAATTGCATCAACAAACGTAGTATGCAGATTTTTTAGCGCTTTAAAAACTCGCACAAAAAAGCGTTCCGAATCAAAATAAATGCTATTTCGGCTTTATTATGATGTTTGGAAAACATTGATTTTTCAATGAAATTGTCTGTTTTTATACCTTTTTTGCAATATATAATTTCAGTCAGACGATTGAAACGCAGTGAAGGAATCATTTCCGACCCTATAAATTATATATATTCTTAATCAGAATGAACAGGAGAATCTTATTTGGCATGCCTAAAAGAAATATAACATTTTCCGAATTTTGCTAAAATTTGAAATTTTCATAAGGGGTTACATCATGATTTTTTTTAAAAATAGACAAAAAATTGAATTTTTAAAACTGAAAAACGGAGTATGCAGATTTGTTATTCTAGTAAAAATTGGCATAGATCAGCTTTCCAAATTAAAATTAATGATTTTTTGGCTTAGTTATAATATTTTTAAATTATGATATTTTGACCAAATTGGCTGTTTTTATACCTTTTTGCAAGGTTTTTTTATTTTAGTCAAAAACTTTTAATTGCATCAAAAAACGTAGTATGCAGATTTGTTAGCGCTTTAAAAACTCGCACAAAAAAGCGTTCCGAGTCAAAATTAATGCTATTTCGGCTGAATTATGATGTTTGGAAAACATTGATTTTTCCATGAAATTGTCTGTTTTTATACCTTTTTTGCAAAATATAATTTCAGTCTGACGATTGAAACGCAGTGAAGGAATCATTTCCGACCCTATAAAGTATATATATTCTTAATCAGGATGAACTGCTGCATCGATCTAGCTATGCCTGGAAGAAAAATAAAATTTTCCGAACTTTGTTAAAATTTGAAATTTTCATAAGGGGTTACATCATGATTTTTTTCAAAAATAGACAAAAAATTGAATTTTTAAAATTGAAAAACTGAGTATGCAGATTTGTTATTCTAGTAAAAATTAGCATAGAACAGCTTTCCAAATTAAAATGAATGATTTTTTGGCTTAGTTATGAGATTTTTAAACTATGATTTTTTGACCAAATTTGCTGTTTTTATACCTTTTTGCTAGGTTTTTTTTATTTCAGTCAAAAACTTTTAATTGCATCAACAAACGTGGTATGCAGAGTTGTTAGCGCTTTAAAAACTCGCACAAAAAAGCGTTCCGAATCAAAATTAATGCTATTTCGAATTTATTATGATGTTTGGAAAACATTGATTTTTCAATGAAATTGTCTGTTTTTATACCTTTTTTGCAAAATATAATTTCAGTCAGACGATTGAAACGCAGTGAAGGAATCATTTCAGACCCTATAAATTATATATATTCTTAATCAGAATGAACAGGAGAATCTTATTTGGCATGCCTAAAAGAAATATAACATTTTCCGAATTTTGCTAAAATTTGAAATTTTCATAAGGGGTTACATCATGATTTTTTTTAAAAATAGACAAAAAATTGAATTTTTAAAACTGAAAAACTAAGTATGCAGATTTGTTATTCTAGTAAAAATTAGCATAGAACAGCTTTCCAAATTAAAATGAATGATTTTTTGGCTTAGTTATGAGATTTTTAAACTATGATTTTTTGACCAAATTTGCTGTTTTTATACCTTTTTGCAAGGTAATTTTTATTTTAGTCAAAAACTTTTAATTGCATCAACAAACGTAGTATGCAGATTTTTTAGCGCTTTAAAAACTCGCACAAAAAAGCGTTCCGAATCAAAATAAATGCTATTTCGGCTTTATTATGATGTTTGGAAAACATTGATTTTTCAATGAAATTGTCTGTTTTTATACCTTTTTTGCAATATATAATTTCAGTCAGACGATTGAAACGCAGTGAAGGAATCATTTCCGACCCTATAAATTATATATATTCTTAATCAGAATGAACAGGAGAATCTTATTTGGCATGCCTAAAAGAAATATAACATTTTCCGAATTTTGCTAAAATTTGAAATTTTCATAAGGGGTTACATCATGATTTTTTTTAAAAATAGACAAAAAATTGAATTTTTAAAACTGAAAAACGGAGTATGCAGATTTGTTATTCTAGTAAAAATTGGCATAGATCAGCTTTCCAAATTAAAATGAATGATTTTTTGGCTTAGTTATGAGATTTTTAAACTATGATTTTTTGACCAAATTTGCTGTTTTTATACCTTTTTGCAAGGTAATTTTTATTTTAGTCAAAAACTTTTAATTGCATCAACAAACGTAGTATGCAGATTTTTTAGCGCTTTAAAAACTCGCACAAAAAAGCGTTCCGAATCAAAATAAATGCTATTTCGGCTTTATTATGATGTTTGGAAAACATTGATTTTTCAATGAAATTGTCTGTTTTTATACCTTTTTTGCAATATATAATTTCAGTCAGACGATTGAAACGCAGTGAAGGAATCATTTCCGACCCTATAAATTATATATATTCTTAATCAGAATGAACAGGAGAATCTTATTTGGCATGCCTAAAAGAAATATAACATTTTCCGAATTTTGCTAAAATTTGAAATTTTCATAAGGGGTTACATCATGATTTTTTTTAAAAATAGACAAAAAATTGAATTTTTAAAACTGAAAAACGGAGTATGCAGATTTGTTATTCTAGTAAAAATTGGCATAGATCAGCTTTCCAAATTAAAATTAATGATTTTTTGGCTTAGTTATAATATTTTTAAATTATGATATTTTGACCAAATTGGCTGTTTTTATACCTTTTTGCAAGGTTTTTTTATTTTAGTCAAAAACTTTTAATTGCATCAAAAAACGTAGTATGCAGATTTGTTAGCGCTTTAAAAACTCGCACAAAAAAGCGTTCCGAGTCAAAATTAATGCTATTTCGGCTGAATTATGATGTTTGGAAAACATTGATTTTTCCATGAAATTGTCTGTTTTTATACCTTTTTTGCAAAATATAATTTCAGTCAGACGATTGAAACGCAGTGAAGGAATCATTTCCGACCCTATAAAGTATATATATTCTTAATCAGGATGAACTGCTGCATCGATCTAGCTATGCCTGGAAGAAAAATAAAATTTTCCGAACTTTGTTAAAATTTGAAATTTTCATAAGGGGTTACATCATGACTTTTTTCAAAAATCGACAAAAAATTGAATTTTTAAAATTGAAAAACTGAGTATGCAGATTTGTTATTCTAGTAAAAATTAGCATAGAACAGCTTTCCAAATTATAATTAATGATTTTTTGGCTTAGTTATGAGATTTTTAAACTATGATTTTTTGACCAAATTTGCTGTTTTTATACCTTTTTGCAAGGTTTTTTTTATTTCAGTCAAAAACTTTTAATTGCATCAACAAACGTAGTATGCAGATTTGTTAGCGCTTTAAAAACTCGCACAAAAAAGCGTTCCGAGTCAAAATTAATGCTATTTCGGCTGAATTATGATGTTTGGAAAACATTGATTTTTCCATGAAATTGTCTGTTTTTATACCTTTTTTGCAAAATATAATTTCAGTCTGACGATTGAAACGCAGTGAAGGAATCATTTCCGACCCTATAAAGTATATATATTCTTAATCAGGATGAACTGCTGCATCGATCTAGCTATGCCTGGAAGAAAAATAAAATTTTCCGAACTTTGTTAAAATTTGAAATTTTCATAAGGGGTTACATCATGACTTTTTTCAAAAATCGAAAAAAAATTGAATTTTTAAAATTGAAAAACTGAGTATGCAGATTTGTTATTCTAGTAAAAATTAGCATAGAACAGCTTTCCAAATTATAATTAATGATTTTTTGGCTTAGTTATGAGATTTTTAAACTATGATTTTTTGACCAAATTTGCTGTTTTTATACCTTTTTGCAAGGTTTTTTTTATTTCAGTCAAAAACTTTTAATTGCATCAACAAACGTAGTATGCAGATTTGTTAGCGCTTTAAAAACTCGCACAAAAAAGCGTTCCGAATCAAAATTAATGCTATTTCGGCTGAATTATGATGTTTGGAAAAGATTAATTTTTCAATGAAATTGT
This sequence comes from Drosophila serrata, assembly GCF_035046125.1. Lineage (NCBI taxonomy): Eukaryota > Metazoa > Arthropoda > Insecta > Diptera > Drosophilidae > Drosophila > Drosophila serrata. Next base: position 1,928,692 of record NW_028257171.1, on the reverse strand, counting down.
CTGTTTTTATACCTTTTTTGCAAAATATAATTTCAGTCAGACGATTGAAACGCAGTGAAGGAATCATTTCCGACCCTATAAAGTATATATATTCTTAATCAGGATGAACTGCTGCATCGATCTAGCTATGCCTGGAAGAAAAATAAAATTTTCCGAACTTTGTTAAAATTTGAAATTTTCATAAGGGGTTACATCATGATTTTTTTCAAAAATCGACAAAAAATTGAATTTTTAAAATTGAAAAACTGAGTATGCAGATTTGTTATTCTAGTAAAAATTAGCATAGAACAGCTTTCCAAATTAAAATTAATGATTTTTTGGCTTAGTTATGAGATTTTTAAACTATGATTTTTTGACCAAATTTGCTGTTTTTATACCTTTTTGCAAGGTAATTTTTATTTCAGTCAAAAACTTTTAATTGCATCAAAAAACGTAGTATGCAGATTTGTTAGCGCTTTAAAAACTCGCACAAAAAAGCGTTCCGAATCAAAATTAATGCTATTTCGGCTTTATTATGATGTTTGGAAAATATTGATTTTTCAATGAAATTGTCTGTTTTTATACCTTTTTTGCAAAATATAATTTCAGTCAGACGATTGAAACGCAGTGAAGGAATCATTTCCGACCCTATAAAGTATATATATTCTGAATCAGGATGAACTGCTGCATCGATCTAGCTATGCCTGGAAGAAAAATAAAATTTTCCGAACTTTGTTAAAATTTGAAATTTTCATAAGGGGTTACATCATGATTTTTTTCAAAAATCGACAAAAAATTGAATTTTTAAAATTGAAAAACTGAGTATGCAGATTTGTTATTCTAGTAAAAATTAGCATAGAACAGCTTTCCAAATTAAAATTAATGATTTTTTGGCTTAGTTATGAGATTTTTAAACTATGATTTTTTGACCAAATTTGCTGTTTTTATACCTTTTTGCAAGGTAATTTTTATTTCAGTCAAAAACTTTTAATTGCATCAAAAAACGTAGTATGCAGATTTGTTAGCGCTTTAAAAACTCGCACAAAAAAGCGTTCCGAATCAAAATTAATGCTATTTCGGCTTTATTATGATGTTTGGAAAATATTGATTTTTCAATGAAATTGTCTGTTTTTATACCTTTTTTGCAAAATATAATTTCAGTCAGACGATTGAAACGCAGTGAAGGAATCATTTCCGACCCTATAAAGTATATATATTCTGAATCAGGATGAACTGCTGCATCGATCTAGCTATGCCTGGAAGAAAAATAAAATTTTCCGAACTTTGTTAAAATTTGATTTTTTTCAAAAATCGACAAGAAATTAAATTTTTAAAATTGAAAAACTGAGTATGCAGATTTGTTATTCTAGTAAAAATTAGCATAGAACAGCTTTCCAAATTGAAATTAATAATTTTTTGGCTTAGTTATGAGATTTTTAAACTATGATTTTTTGACCAAATTTGCTGTTTTTATACCTTTTTGCAAGGTAAATTTTATTTTAGTCAAAAACTTTTAATTGCATCAACAAACGTAGTATGCAGATTTTTTAGCGCTTTAAAAACTCGCACAAAAAAGCGTTCCGAATCAAAATTAATGCTATTTCGGCTTTATTATGATGTTTGGAAAAGATTGATTTTTCAATGAAATTGTCTGTTTTTATACCTTTTTTGCAATATATAATTTCAGTCAGACGATTGAAACGCAGTGAAGGAATCATTTCCGACCCTATAAATTATATATATTCTTAATCAGAATGAACAGGAGAATCTTATTTGGCATGCCTTAAAGAAATATAACATTTTCCGAATTTTGCTAAAATTTGAAATTTTCATAAGGGGTTACATCATGATTTTTTTTAAAAATAGACAAAAAATTGAATTTTTAAAACTGAAAAACGGAGTATGCAGATTTGTTATTCTAGTAAAAATTGGCATAGATCAGCTTTCCAAATTAAAATTAATGATTTTTTGGCTTAGTTATAATATTTTTAAATTATGATATTTTGACCAAATTGGCTGTTTTTATACCTTTTTGCAAGGTTTTTTTATTTTAGTCAAAAACTTTTAATTGCATCAACAAACGTAGTATGCAGATTTGTTAGCGCTTTAAAAACTCGCACAAAAAAGCGTTCCGAATCAAAATTAATGCTATTTCGGCTTTATTATGATGTTTGGAAAAGATTAATTTTTCAATGAAATTGTCTGTTTTTATACCTTTTTTGCAAAATATAATTTCAGTCAGACGATTGAAACGCAGTGAAGGAATCATTTCCGACCCTATAAAGTATATATATTCTTAATCAGGATGAACTGCTGCATCGATCTAGCTATGCCTGAAAGAAAAAAAAAATTTTCCAAACTTTGTTAAAATTTGAAATTTTCATAAGGGGTTACATCATGATTTTTTTCAAAAATCGACAAAAAATTGAATTTTTTAAATTGAAAAACTGAGTATGCAGATTTGTTATTCTAGTAAAAATTAGCATAGAACAGCTTTCCAAATTAAAATGAATGATTTTTTGGCTTAGTTATGAGATTTTTAAACTATGATTTTTTGACCAAATTTGCTGTTTTTATACCTTTTTGCAAGGTTTTTTTTATTTCAGTCAAAAACTTTTAATTGCATCAAAAAACGTAGTATGCAGATTTGTTAGCGCTTTAAAAACTCGCACAAAAAAGCGTTCCGAATCAAAATTAATGCTATTTCGGCTTTATTATGATGTTTGGAAAAGATTAATTTTTCAATGAAATTGTCTGTTTTTATACCTTTTTTGCAAAATATAATTTCAGTCAGACGATTGAAACGCAGTGAAGGAATCATTTCCGACCCTATAAAGTATATATATTCTTAATCAGGATGAACTGCTGCATCGATCTAGCTATGCCTGGAAGAAAAATAAAATTTTCCGAACTTTGTTAAAATTTGAAATTTTCATAAGGGGTTACATCATGATTTTTTTCAAAAATCGACAAAAAATTGAATTTTTAAAATTGAAAAACTGAGTATGCAGATTTGTTATTCTAGTAAAAATTAGCATAGAACAGCTTTCCAAATTAAAATTAATGATTTTTTGGCTTAGTTATGAGATTTTTAAACTATGATTTTTTGACCAAATTTGCTGTTTTTATACCTTTTTGCAAGGTAATTTTTATTTCAGTCAAAAACTTTTAATTGCATCAAAAAACGTAGTATGCAGATTTGTTAGCGCTTTAAAAACTCGCACAAAAAAGCGTTCCGAATCAAAATTAATGCTATTTCGGCTTTATTATGATGTTTGGAAAACATTGATTTTTCAATGAAATTGTCTGTTTTTATACCTTTTTTGCAAAATATAATTTCAGCCAGACGATTGAAACGCAGTGAAGGAATCATTTCCGACCCTATAAAGTATATATATTCTTAATCAGGATGAACTGCTGCATCGATCTAGCTATGCCTGGAAGAAAACTAAAATTTTCCGAACTTTGTTAAAATTTGAAATTTTCATAAGGGGTTACATCATGATTTTTTTCAAAAATCGACAAAAAATTGAATTTTTAAAATTGAAAAACTGAGTATGCAGATTTGTTATTCTAGTAAAAATTAGCATAGAACAGCTTTCCAAATTAAAATTAATGATTTTTTGGCTTAGTTATGAGATTTTTAAACTATGATTTTTTGACCAAATTTGCTGTTTTTATACCTTTTTGCAAGGTAATTTTTATTTCAGTCAAAAACTTTTAATTGCATCAAAAAACGTAGTATGCAGATTTGTTAGCGCTTTAAAAACTCGCACAAAAAAGCGGTCCGAATCAAAATTAATGCTATTTCGGCTTTATTATGATGTTTGGAAAACATTGATTTTTCAATGAAATTGTCTGTTTTTATACCTTTTTTGCAAAATATAATTTCAGTCAGACGATTGAAACGCAGTGAAGGAATCATTTCCGACCCTATAAAGTATATATATTCTTAATCAGGATGAACTGCTGCATCGATCTAGCTATGCCTGGAAGAAAACTAAAATTTTCCGAACTTTGTTAAAATTTGAAATTTTCATAAGGGGTTACATCATGATTTCTTTCAAAAATCGACAAAAAATTGAATTTTTAAAATTGAAAAACTGAGTATGCAGATTTGTTATTCTAGTAAAAATTAGCATAGAACAGCTTTCCAAATTATAATTAATGATTTTTTGGCTTAGTTATGAGATTTTTAAACTATGATTTTTTGACCAAATTTGCTGTTTTTATACCTTTTTGCAAGGTTTTTTTTATTTCAGTCAAAAACTTTTAATTGCATCAAAAAACGTAGTATGCAGATTTGTTAGCGCTTTAAAAACTCGCACAAAAAAGCGTTCCGAATCAAAATTAATGCTATTTCGGCTTTATTATGATGTTTGGAAAAGATTAATTTTTCAATGAAATTGTCTGTTTTTATACCTTTTTTGCAAAATATAATTTCAGTCAGACGATTGAAACGCAGTGAAGGAATCATTTCCGACCCTATAAAGTATATATATTCTTAATCAGGATGAACTGCTGCATCGATCTAGCTATGCCTGGAAGAAAAATAAAATTTTCCGAACTTTGTTAAAATTTGAAATTTTCATAAGGGGTTACATCATGATTTTTTTCAAAAATCGACAAAAAATTGAATTTTTAAAATTGAAAAACTGAGTATGCAGATTTGTTATTCTAGTAAAAATTAGCATAGAACAGCTTTCCAAATTAAAATGAATGATTTTTTGGCTTAGTTATGAGATTTTTAAACTATGATTTTTTGACCAAATTTGCTGTTTTTATACCTTTTTGCAAGGTTTTTTTTATTTCAGTCAAAAACTTTTAATTGCATCAAAAAACGTAGTATGCAGATTTGTTAGCGCTTTAAAAACTCGCACAAAAAAGCGTTCCGAATCAAAATTAATGCTATTTCGGCTTTATTATGATGTTTGGAAAAGATTAATTTTTCAATGAAATTGTCTGTTTTTATACCTTTTTTGCAAAATATAATTTCAGTCAGACGATTGAAACGCAGTGAAGGAATCATTTCCGACCCTATAAAGTATATATATTCTGAATCAGGATGAACTGCTGCATCGATCTAGCTATGCCTGGAAGAAAAATAAAATTTTCCGAACTTTGTTAAAATTTGAAATTTTCATAAGGGGTTACATCATGATTTTTTTCAAAAATCGACAAAAAATTGAATTTTTAAAATTGAAAAACTGAGTATGCAGATTTGTTATTCTAGTAAAAATTAGCATAGAACAGCTTTCCAAATTAAAATTAATGATTTTTTGGCTTAGTTATGAGATTTTTAAACTATGATTTTTTGACCAAATTTGCTGTTTTTATACCTTTTTGCAAGGTAATTTTTATTTCAGTCAAAAACTTTTAATTGCATCAAAAAACGTAGTATGCAGATTTGTTAGCGCTTTAAAAACTCGCACAAAAAAGCGTTCCGAATCAAAATTAATGCTATTTCGGCTTTATTATGATGTTTGGAAAACATTGATTTTTCAATGAAATTGTCTGTTTTTATACCTTTTTTGCAAAATATAATTTCAGCCAGACGATTGAAACGCAGTGAAGGAATCATTTCCGACCCTATAAAGTATATATATTCTTAATCAGGATGAACTGCTGCATCGATCTAGCTATGCCTGGAAGAAAACTAAAATTTTCCGAACTTTGTTAAAATTTGAAATTTTCATAAGGGGTTACATCATGATTTTTTTCAAAAATCGACAAAAAATTGAATTTTTAAAATTGAAAAACTGAGTATGCAGATTTGTTATTCTAGTAAAAATTAGCATAGAACAGCTTTCCAAATTATAATTAATGATTTTTTGGCTTAGTTATGAGATTTTTAAACTATGATTTTTTGACCAAATTTGCTGTTTTTATACCTTTTTTGTTAAAATTTGAAATTTTCATAAGGGGTTACATCATGATTTTTTTCAAAAATCGACAAAAAATTAAATTTTTAAAATTGAAAAACTGAGTATGCAGATTTGTTATTCTAGTAAAAATTAGCATAGAACAGCTTTCCAAATTAAAATTAATAATTTTTTGGCTTAGTTATGAGATTTTTAAACTATGATTTTTTGACCAAATTTGCTGTTTTTATACCTTTTTGCAAGGTAATTTTTATTTTAGTCAAAAACTTTTAATTGCATCAACAAACGTAGTATGCAGATTTTTTAGCGCTTTAAAAACTCGCACAAAAAAGCGTTCCGAATCAAAATAAATGCTATTTCGGCTTTATTATGATGTTTGGAAAACATTGATTTTTCAATGAAATTGTCTGTTTTTATACCTTTTTTGCAATATATAATTTCAGTCAGACGATTGAAACGCAGTGAAGGAATCATTTCCGACCCTATAAATTATATATATTCTTAATCAGAATGAACAATAGAATCTTATTTGGCATGCCTTAAAGAAATATAACATTTTCCGAATTTTGCTAAAATTTGAAATTTTCATAAGGGGTTACATCATGATTTTTTTTAAAAATAGACAAAAAATTGAATTTTTAAAACTGAAAAACGGAGTATGCAGATTTGTTATTCTAGTAAAAATTGGCATAGATCAGCTTTCCAAATTAAAATTAATGATTTTTTGGCTTAGTTATAATATTTTTAAATTATGATATTTTGACCAAATTGGCTGTTTTTATACCTTTTTGCAAGGTTTTTTTATTTTAGTCAAAAACTTTTAATTGCATCAACAAACGTAGTATGCAGATTTGTTAGCGCTTTAAAAACTCGCACAAAAAAGCGTTCCGAATCAAAATTAATGCTATTTCGGCTTTATTATGATGTTTGGAAAAGATTAATTTTTCAATGAAATTGTCTGTTTTTATACCTTTTTTGCAAAATATAATTTCAGTCAGACGATTGAAACGCAGTGAAGGAATCATTTCCGACCCTATAAAGTATATATATTCTTAATCAGGATGAACTGCTGCATCGATCTAGCTATGCCTGAAAGAAAAAAAAAATTTTCCAAACTTTGTTAAAATTTGAAATTTTCATAAGGGGTTACATCATGATTTTTTTCAAAAATCGACAAAAAATTGAATTTTTTAAATTGAAAAACTGAGTATGCAGATTTGTTATTCTAGTAAAAATTAGCATAGAACAGCTTTCCAAATTAAAATGAATGATTTTTTGGCTTAGTTATGAGATTTTTAAACTATGATTTTTTGACCAAATTTGCTGTTTTTATACCTTTTTGCAAGGTTTTTTTTATTTCAGTCAAAAACTTTTAATTGCATCAAAAAACGTAGTATGCAGATTTGTTAGCGCTTTAAAAACTCGCACAAAAAAGCGTTCCGAATCAAAATTAATGCTATTTCGGCTTTATTATGATGTTTGGAAAAGATTAATTTTTCAATGAAATTGTCTGTTTTTATACCTTTTTTGCAAAATATAATTTCAGTCAGACGATTGAAACGCAGTGAAGGAATCATTTCCGACCCTATAAAGTATATATATTCTTAATCAGGATGAACTGCTGCATCGATCTAGCTATGCCTGGAAGAAAAATAAAATTTTCCGAACTTTGTTAAAATTTGAAATTTTCATAAGGGGTTACATCATGATTTTTTTCAAAAATCGACAAAAAATTGAATTTTTAAAATTGAAAAACTGAGTATGCAGATTTGTTATTCTAGTAAAAATTAGCATAGAACAGCTTTCCAAATTAAAATTAATGATTTTTTGGCTTAGTTATGAGATTTTTAAACTATGATTTTTTGACCAAATTTGCTGTTTTTATACCTTTTTGCAAGGTAATTTTTATTTCAGTCAAAAACTTTTAATTGCATCAAAAAACGTAGTATGCAGATTTGTTAGCGCTTTAAAAACTCGCACAAAAAAGCGTTCCGAATCAAAATTAATGCTATTTCGGCTTTATTATGATGTTTGGAAAACATTGATTTTTCAATGAAATTGTCTGTTTTTATACCTTTTTTGCAAAATATAATTTCAGCCAGACGATTGAAACGCAGTGAAGGAATCATTTCCGACCCTATAAAGTATATATATTCTTAATCAGGATGAACTGCTGCATCGATCTAGCTATGCCTGGAAGAAAACTAAAATTTTCCGAACTTTGTTAAAATTTGAAATTTTCATAAGGGGTTACATCATGATTTTTTTCAAAAATCGACAAAAAATTGAATTTTTAAAATTGAAAAACTGAGTATGCAGATTTGTTATTCTAGTAAAAATTAGCATAGAACAGCTTTCCAAATTAAAATTAATGATTTTTTGGCTTAGTTATGAGATTTTTAAACTATGATTTTTTGACCAAATTTGCTGTTTTTATACCTTTTTGCAAGGTAATTTTTATTTCAGTCAAAAACTTTTAATTGCATCAAAAAACGTAGTATGCAGATTTGTTAGCGCTTTAAAAACTCGCACAAAAAAGCGTTCCGAATCAAAATTAATGCTATTTCGGCTTTATTATGATGTTTGGAAAACATTGATTTTTCAATGAAATTGTCTGTTTTTATACCTTTTTTGCAAAATATAATTTCAGCCAGACGATTGAAACGCAGTGAAGGAATCATTTCCGACCCTATAAAGTATATATATTCTTAATCAGGATGAACTGCTGCATCGATCTAGCTATGCCTGGAAGAAAACTAAAATTTTCCGAACTTTGTTAAAATTTGAAATTTTCATAAGGGGTTACATCATGATTTTTTTCAAAAATCGACAAAAAATTGAATTTTTAAAATTGAAAAACTGAGTATGCAGATTTGTTATTCTAGTAAAAATTAGCATAGAACAGCTTTCCAAATTATAATTAATGATTTTTTGGCTTAGTTATGAGATTTTTAAACTATGATTTTTTGACCAAATTTGCTGTTTTTATACCTTTTTGCAAGGTTTTTTTTATTTCAGTCAAAAACTTTTAATTGCATCAAAAAACGTAGTATGCAGATTTGTTAGCGCTTTAAAAACTCGCACAAAAAAGCGTTCCGAATCAAAATTAATGCTATTTCGGCTTTATTATGATGTTTGGAAAACATTGATTTTTCAATGAAATTGTCTGTTTTTATACCTTTTTTGCAAAATATAATTTCAGCCAGACGATTGAAACGCAGTGAAGGAATCATTTCCGACCCTATAAAGTATATATATTCTTAATCAGGATGAACTGCTGCATCGATCTAGCTATGCCTGGAAGAAAACTAAAATTTTCCGAACTTTGTTAAAATTTGAAATTTTCATAAGGGGTTACATCATGATTTTTTTCAAAAATCGACAAAAAATTGAATTTTTAAAATTGAAAAACTGAGTATGCAGATTTGTTATTCTAGTAAAAATTAGCATAGAACAGCTTTCCAAATTAAAATTAATGATTTTTTGGCTTAGTTATGAGATTTTTAAACTATGATTTTTTGACCAAATTTGCTGTTTTTATACCTTTTTGCAAGGTTTTTTTTATTTCAGTCAAAAACTTTTAATTGCATCAAAAAACGTAGTATGCAGATTTGTTAGCGCTTTAAAAACTCGCACAAAAAAGCGTTCCGAATCAAAATTAATGCTATTTCGGCTTTATTATGATGTTTGGAAAAGATTAATTTTTCAATGAAATTGTCTGTTTTTATACCTTTTTTGCAAAATATAATTTCAGTCAGACGATTGAAACGCAGTGAAGGAATCATTTCCGACCCTATAAAGTATATATATTCTTAATCAGGATGAACTGCTGCATCGATCTAGCTATGCCTGGAAGAAAAATAAAATTTTCCGAACTTTGTTAAAATTTGAAATTTTCATAAGGGGTTACATCATGATTTTTTTCAAAAATCGACAAAAAATTGAATTTTTAAAATTGAAAAACTGAGTATGCAGATTTGTTATTCTAGTAAAAATTAGCATAGAACAGCTTTCCAAATTAAAATTAATGATTTTTTGGCTTAGTTATGAGATTTTTAAACTATGATTTTTTGACCAAATTTGCTGTTTTTATACCTTTTTGCAAGGTAATTTTTATTTCAGTCAAAAACTTTTAATTGCATCAAAAAACGTAGTATGCAGATTTGTTAGCGCTTTAAAAACTCGCACAAAAAAGCGTTCCGAATCAAAATTAATGCTATTTCGGCTTTATTATGATGTTTGGAAAACATTGATTTTTCAATGAAATTGTCTGCTTTTATACCTTTTTTGCAAAATATAATTTCAGCCAGACGATTGAAACGCAGTGAAGGAATCATTTCCGACCCTATAAAGTATATATATTCTTAATCAGGATGAACTGCTGCATCGATCTAGCTATGCCTGGAAGAAAACTAAAATTTTCCGAACTTTGTTAAAATTTGAAATTTTCATAAGGGGTTACATCATGATTTTTTTCAAAAATCGACAAAAAATTGAATTTTTAAAATTGAAAAACTGAGTATGCAGATTTGTTATTCTAGTAAAAATTAGCATAGAACAGCTTTCCAAATTAAAATTAATGATTTTTTGGCTTAGTTATGAGATTTTTAAACTATGATTTTTTGACCAAATTTGCTGTTTTTATACCTTTTTGCAAGGTAATTTTTATTTCAGTCAAAAACTTTTAATTGCATCAAAAAACGTAGTATGCAGATTTGTTAGCGCTTTAAAAACTCGCACAAAAAAGCGTTCCGAATCAAAATTAATGCTATTTCGGCTTTATTATGATGTTTGGAAAACATTGATTTTTCAATGAAATTGTCTGTTTTTATACCTTTTTTGCAAAATATAATTTCAGCCAGACGATTGAAACGCAGTGAAGGAATCATTTCCGACCCTATAAAGTATATATATTCTTAATCAGGATGAACTGCTGCATCGATCTAGCTATGCCTGGAAGAAAAATAAAATTTTCCGAACTTTGTTAAAATTTGAAATTTTCATAAGGGGTTACATCATGATTTTTTTCAAAAATCGACAAAAAATTGAATTTTTAAAATTGAAAAACTGAGTATGCAGATTTGTTATTCTAGTAAAAATTAGCATAGAACAGCTTTCCAAATTAAAATTAATGATTTTTTGGCTTAGTTATGAGATTTTTAAACTATGATTTTTTGACCAAATTTGCTGTTTTTATACCTTTTTGCAAGGTTTTTTTTATTTCAGTCAAAAACTTTTAATTGCATCAAAAAACGTAGTATGCAGATTTGTTAGCGCTTTAAAAACTCGCACAAAAAAGCGTTCCGAATCAAAATTAATGCTATTTCGGCTTTATTATGATGTTTGGAAAAGATTAATTTTTCAATGAAATTGTCTGTTTTTATACCTTTTTTGCAAAATATAATTTCAGTCAGACGATTGAAACGCAGTGAAGGAATCATTTCCGACCCTATAAAGTATATATATTCTTAATCAGGATGAACTGCTGCATCGATCTAGCTATGCCTGGAAGAAAAATAAAATTTTCCGAACTTTGTTAAAATTTGAAATTTTCATAAGGGGTTACATCATGATTTTTTTCAAAAATCGACAAAAAATTGAATTTTTAAAATTGAAAAACTGAGTATGCAGATTTGTTATTCTAGTAAAAATTAGCATAGAACAGCTTTCCAAATTAAAATGAATGATTTTTTGGCTTAGTTATGAGATTTTTAAACTATGATTTTTTGGCCAAATTTGCTGTTTTTATACCTTTTTGCAAGGTTTTTTTTATTTCAGTCAAAAACTTTTAATTGCATCAAAAAACGTAGTATGCAGATTTGTTAGCGCTTTAAAAACTCGCACAAAAAAGCGTTCCGAATCAAAATTAATGCTATTTCGGCTTTATTATGATGTTTGGAAAAGATTAATTTTTCAATGAAATTGTCTGTTTTTATACCTTTTTTGCAAAATATAATTTCAGTCAGACGATTGAAACGCAGTGAAGGAATCATTTCCGACCCTATAAAGTATATATATTCTTAATCAGGATGAACTGCTGCATCGATCTAGCTATGCCTGGAAGAAAAATAAAATTTTCCGAACTTTGTTAAAATTTGAAATTTTCATAAGGGGTTACATCATGATTTTTTTCAAAAATCGACAAAAAATTGAATTTTTAAAATTGAAAAACTGAGTATGCAGATTTGTTATTCTAGTAAAAATTAGCATAGAACAGCTTTCCAAATTATAATTAATGATTTTTTGGCTTAGTTATGAGATTTTTAAACTATGATTTTTTGACCAAATTTGCTGTTTTTATACCTTTTTGCAAGGTTTTTTTTATTTCAGTCAAAAACTTTTAATTGCATCAAAAAACGTAGTATGCAGATTTGTTAGCGCTTTAAAAACTCGCACAAAAAAGCGTTCCGAATCAAAATTAATGCTATTTCGGCTTTATTATGATGTTTGGAAAAGATTAATTTTTCAATGAAATTGTCTGTTTTTATACCTTTTTTGCAAAATATAATTTCAGTCAGACGATTGAAACGCAGTGAAGGAATCATTTCCGACCCTATAAAGTATATATATTCTTAATCAGGATGAACTGCTGCATCGATCTAGATATGCCTGGAAGAAAAATAAAATTTTCCGAACTTTGTTAAAATTTGAAATTTTCATAAGGGGTTACATCATGATTTTTTTCAAAAATCGACAAAAAATTGAATTTTTAAAATTGAAAAACTGAGTATGCAGATTTGTTATTCTAGTAAAAATTAGCATAGAACAGCTTTCCAAATTAAAATTAATGATTTTTTGGCTTAGTTATGAGATTTTTAAACTATGATTTTTTGACCAAATTTGCTGTTTTTATACCTTTTTGCAAGGTAATTTTTATTTCAGTCAAAAACTTTTAATTGCATCAAAAAACGTAGTATGCAGATTTGTTAGCGCTTTAAAAACTCGCACAAAAAAGCGTTCCGAATCAAAATTAATGCTATTTCGGCTTTATTATGATGTTTGGAAAACATTGATTTTTCAATGAAATTGTCTGTTTTTATACCTTTTTTGCAAAATATAATTTCAGCCAGACGATTGAAACGCAGTGAAGGAATCATTTCCGACCCTATAAAGTATATATATTCTTAATCAGGATGAACTGCTGCATCGATCTAGCTATGCCTGGAAGAAAAATAAAATTTTCCGAACTTTGTTAAAATTTGAAATTTTCATAAGGGGTTACATCATGATTTTTTTCAAAAATCGACAAAAAATTGAATTTTTAAAATTGAAAAACTGAGTATGCAGATTTGTTATTCTAGTAAAAATTAGCATAGAACAGCTTTCCAAATTAAAATTAATGATTTTTTGGCTTAGTTATGAGATTTTTAAACTATGATTTTTTGACCAAATTTGCTGTTTTTATACCTTTTTGCAAGGTAATTTTTATTTCAGTCAAAAACTTTTAATTGCATCAAAAAACGTAGTATGCAGATTTGTTAGCGCTTTAAAAACTCGCACAAAAAAGCGTTCCGAATCAAAATTAATGCTATTTCGGCTTTATTATGATGTTTGGAAAACATTGATTTTTCAATGAAATTGTCTGTTTTTATACCTTTTTTGCAAAATATAATTTCAGCCAGACGATTGAAACGCAGTGAAGGAATCATTTCCGACCCTATAAAGTATATATATTCTTAATCAGGATGAACTGCTGCATCGATCTAGCTATGCCTGGAAGAAAACTAAAATTTTCCGAACTTTGTTAAAATTTGAAATTTTCATAAGGGGTTACATCATGATTTTTTTCAAAAATCGACAAAAAATTGAATTTTTAAAATTGAAAAACTGAGTATGCAGATTTGTTATTCTAGTAAAAATTAGCATAGAACAGCTTTCCAAATTATAATTAATGATTTTTTGGCTTAGTTATGAGATTTTTAAACTATGATTTTTTGACCAAATTTGCTGTTTTTATACCTTTTTGCAAGGTTTTTTTTATTTCAGTCAAAAACTTTTAATTGCATCAAAAAACGTAGTATGCAGATTTGTTAGCGCTTTAAAAACTCGCACAAAAAAGCGTTCCGAATCAAAATTAATGCTATTTCGGCTTTATTATGATGTTTGGAAAAGATTAATTTTTCAATGAAATTGTCTGTTTTTATACCTTTTTTGCAAAATATAATTTCAGTCAGACGATTGAAACGCAGTGAAGGAATCATTTCCGACCCTATAAAGTATATATATTCTTAATCAGGATGAACTGCTGCATCGATCTAGATATGCCTGGAAGAAAAATAAAATTTTCCGAACTTTGTTAAAATTTGAAATTTTCATAAGGGGTTACATCATGATTTTTTTCAAAAATCGACAAAAAATTGAATTTTTAAAATTGAAAAACTGAGTATGCAGATTTGTTATTCTAGTAAAAATTAGCATAGAACAGCTTTCCAAATTAAAATTAATGATTTTTTGGCTTAGTTATGAGATTTTTAAACTATGATTTTTTGACCAAATTTGCTGTTTTTATACCTTTTTGCAAGGTAATTTTTATTTCAGTCAAAAACTTTTAATTGCATCAAAAAACGTAGTATGCAGATTTGTTAGCGCTTTAAAAACTCGCACAAAAAAGCGTTCCGAATCAAAATTAATGCTATTTCGGCTTTATTATGATGTTTGGAAAACATTGATTTTTCAATGAAATTGTCTGTTTTTATACCTTTTTTGCAAAATATAATTTCAGCCAGACGATTGAAACGCAGTGAAGGAATCATTTCCGACCCTATAAAGTATATATATTCTTAATCAGGATGAACTGCTGCATCGATCTAGCTATGCCTGGAAGAAAAATAAAATTTTCCGAACTTTGTTAAAATTTGAAATTTTCATAAGGGGTTACATCATGATTTTTTTCAAAAATCGACAAAAAATTGAATTTTTAAAATTGAAAAACTGAGTATGCAGATTTGTTATTCTAGTAAAAATTAGCATAGAACAGCTTTCCAAATTAAAATTAATGATTTTTTGGCTTAGTTATGAGATTTTTAAACTATGATTTTTTGACCAAATTTGCTGTTTTTATACCTTTTTGCAAGGTTTTTTTTATTTCAGTCAAAAACTTTTAATTGCATCAAAAAACGTAGTATGCAGATTTGTTAGCGCTTTAAAAACTCGCACAAAAAAGCATTCCGAATCAAAATTAATGCTATTTCGGCTTTATAATGATGTTTGGAAAAGATTGATTTTTCAATGAAATTGTCTGTTTTTATACCTTTTTTGCAAAATATAATTTCAGTCAGACCTATCTAAATATAAAAAATTAACGGCTCCAAAAGACCTGAAAAATTCGCGACCTAGTTAATCGATATCCGCCCCGTTCGTTGTCTTTTCATATTTTTTTCCCAAATCTCCCAATAAATTTCCATTGATTTTTTTCTTTGTATTGTTCTCATTTATTTTAACTCGACAATAATATTTTCATACATCGTAATAAAGCTTTTAGAGTGCGTTACTAGGCTATCCTTGGTATACTTAACCCAACCGAGAGAAACCACCACGGGATCCACCATGGGGACGCTGGGCAGGCTCAACGTACTGGGGATGAGTGCGAATGTACTCCAGGGACTTCAGGATGGCAGCTGGGATTGGAGGAGGAGTGGGCAGCAGAGCTCCCTGGGGCTGGAAGCCGTTCTCATCAGCCACGTACTGGATCTGGACGAGCTCACCCTCGGGGGAGTAGTAGGAGTAGCCACCGTTGACCTGGTAGCCTCCAAGGCCGGACTCCTGGGCGGCGATGCCGTTGCTGGTCTCATAGTTGTAGTTGTAGTGGCCATCGGGCTGGATGTCAGCACCGGTCTTGGTGATGTAGGCACCAGCATCCTGGTTGTAGTTGGCGGCAGCATAAGCGCAGGCCAGGAAGGCGGAGGCGACGAGCATCTGGAGGAGAAGGAGAAGAAATTACCAATTAGAATTTATAGAATTGCACTATGCCTTAAACATTTTTTATCTTTTTTGCATATTAAGAAGCTTTTAATTTGTAATCTTATTATTTTTTAATAAAAATTTATATTTCTTAGCTCGTCCTTTTTACTTACGTAGCGGAACATCTTGGCTTGGGGTATGTTTGTCAGAGACTGCAAGACGACTCGGAATGATGTCTCTGTGGCACATAGGCAATGTTTTTATACAAATTCTCGATCCGAAACCCGATCCACCCAAAACAACTTTTACGCCCGGCTGCAGGAAACTCATCTAAATAACAATAAGCCCAAAAAGAGTTGAAATTGGTTAAACTAGAGCGTCGTGAGTGGCCAAAAAGTAAAGAGCCAAACCACGCACCGGCCACAGTCTCTTCGTGGTCTCTTCCAGTTTCATCTCAAGCTGGGAGGGCTTAGGCATACAGTCGGGGTTGAAAACCTGGGAATTATACATAATTTTTGTTATATATTTATTGATTGAAAGGTTATCCAAGTTAAGGTAATTAATAAGGATGCTAACCACATCCGGAGAAGGTGTCTTGCCACAAATTTAATTACTGAATTATTATTAAAGAGGATTTAAAAATGTTGTTCTGTCAGACTTATCTTTGACACAATGACGTCTCATAAATATAACATATATATGTTAGTATATCTATATTTAATATATACCTAAAGCCTTTCAGCATCTGAAGATCTATTATCTCACCCTCGATTGTCCGTGTGTGGGCCCTGGAAAGAGCAAATGTTAAAAGCATAACCCCATGCGGCAATGTCAATGTCGGAGCTTAGCCTAGGTCTGGTCTGCGCCTCTAGTCTCAGTTTTCAGGTTCCAGATTCAGTTTCAGTTTCAGTTCAAGCTTCAGTTTCGTCTGGCACACCCAAAAAGGCAGTCTTAATTTAATGCATTTGAAACAGACGCGTCTCGATACGATTTTAGCATAATTTATGATGCCACTCTGACATCAACTTCAATGCTTAACTTTTCCAGTTCGATCCGTCCCTGCAAACCCTTGCCTTTCCCTCGATCACTATCTCAGTCTGCGAGGCGCTGAAATGTGTGCGTTTAACAAATTGGGCCATAAATGTGAGTTAATGCCTAATTGATACGCAGAGTGAGATATCGAACAGGATTAACTCGTTGCCAGCCCCGCCCAATCCGCCTAATCCGAGCGGACAAAACGTCTCGTGTCACCAACTCGCGGCACCTTTAATTTGATTTCTTAAAAATTTAATATTCTAGCACAGTGGGATGCAACCAGTTCTCGGACGAATGAATGGAAGCTTTTATAAAATAATAATATCGAATATCAAATTATAATTGGCTGCCTTTATTGGCATTCTTTGGAGATTAGATTTAATTGGGTGGTTTTTATACTCTTACAAGGTATTATAATTTCAGTCAGAAGCTTGTCAAGCTGTGAAAGAGTCATTTCAGACCCTATCATATCATTTATATTCTTGATCAGGATCAACAGCTGAATCGATAAAGCTATGTCTGGAAGAAACCTAAAATTTTGAAATTTTGTTAAAATTTTAAAATTTGATACGGGGTTACATCATTCTATTTTCCAAAATTCGACAAAAATTAGTTTTTAAATTTTAAAACTGAGTATGCAGATTTGTTAATATAGTAAAAACTAGCATAGATCAGCTTTCCAAATTAAAATTAATGATTTTTTATGAACTTATGAGCTTTTTAAACTATGATTTTTTGACCAAATTTGCTGTTTTATACCTTTTTGCAAGTTTTTTTTATTTTAGTCAAAAACTTTTAATTGCATCAACAAACGTAGTATGCAGATTTGTTAGCGGTTTAAAAACTCGCACAAAAAAGCGTTCCGAATCAAAATTAATGCTATTTCGGCTTTATTATGATGTTTGGAAAACATTGATTTTTCAATGAAATTGTCTGTTTTTATACCTTTATTGCAGAATATAATTTCAGTCAGACGATTGAAACGCAGTGAAGGAATCATTTCCGACCCTATAAAGTATATATATTCTTAATCAGGATGAACTGCTGCATCGATCTAACTATGCCTGGAAGAAAAATAACATTTTCCGAATTTTGTTAAAATTTGAAATTTTCATAAGGGGTTACATCATGATTTTTTTCAAAAATAGACAAAAAATTGAATTTTTCAAATTGAAAAACTGAGTATGCAGATTTGTTATTCTAGTAAAAATTAGCATAGAACAGCTTTCCAAATTAAAATTAATGATTTTTTGGCGTAGTTATGAGATTTTTAAACTATGATTTTTTTTCCAAATTTGCTGTTTTTATACCTTTTTGCAAGGTAATTTTTATTTTAGTCAAAAACTTTTAATTGCATCAACAAACGTAGTATGCAGATTTGATAGCGGTTTAAAAACTCGCACAAAAAAGCGTTCCGAATCAAAATTAATGCTATTTCGGCTTTATTATGATGTTTGGAAAACATTGATTTTTCAATGAAATTGTCTGTTTTTATACCTTTTTTGCAGAATATAATTTCAGTCAGACGATTGAAACGCAGTGAAGGAATCATTTCCGACCCTATAAAGTATATATATTCTTAATCAGGATGAACTGCTGCATCGATCTAGCTATGTCTGGAAGAAAAATAACATTTTCCGAATTTTGTTAAAATTTGAAATTTTCATAAGGGGTTACATCATGATTTTTTTAAAAAACCGACAAAAAATTGAATTTTTAAAATTGAAAAACTGAGTATGCAGATTTGGTATTCTAGTAAAAATTAGCATAGAACAGCTTTCCAAATTAAAATTAATGATTTTTTGGCTTAGTTATGAGTTTTTCAAATTTTGATTTTTTTTATAAATTGCTTAGTAATATAAATTCAATTGAACACCTTTGAAGTGTCTTTGACTATTTCATTATGGATTAGTCTCTGTACTAAATTATATATTTAATATAACCCTCAAGTATTTACTCCAATTTTATAAAATTTACCAAGATTTTACATAGGTTGCCTTTAAAGAAAATTATTCTATTAACAAGACAAAAAATATCTCTTTGATCTCCTGTCTTTTAATGGCCCAATTTTCGCCCCACTGTGTTGATAGTTTTTGCGATGTGCCAACTAAATAATTCAACTTGGGAGGCATGGCCTTGAGAAGAGATCCGATGAGAACTCGATGGTAATAAAATGGACTTTATGACATCCACGGAAAGTGAAATCATCGGTCTGCTTGAGAGGAAATGGTGATGGTGCGTTTAATTTCAAGACAGTTTTTGGTAACATGTCAAAGACGTTTAAAAGATTTATTGTTTTGTGCGATTTTTAGGCGCAAATTCATATTGATTTCTGAGAATGAATTAATCAAACATTGATTATGTATTTAGCACCCTTGATGTTGCTGTCGTCACTAGACTGGGGGAACCCCTCAACTTTATTCCCATAATTATGCATAATGCTGAGGAACGATTATGGTTATTAGTTTAATGCCGCTAATTAATTCCATTTTATGAACAGGCTACCTTAAAAATAGGGGATAAAACGTGGAATGGCTTTGTTTATAGGCACTTAAACTTAACCTTCACGAATTTGATTGATGTATAAAAAATCAAACTAAAGTTAAAGAAATATCTGAAAGTTGTAAGTCTTTACAAAGAGGAGCCAAATATAGTTATAGTTATAAATAATCTCTAAACTCACCAAAAGAGTAAAGAAAGATTCGTTTTACCCATATTGGTGGCATTTGATTCATTTGAGTGACTACTTAATAACGATTAGCTTTTGTATTCTGCTTGCTATTCAAAAAAAAAAAAATGCATCTACCCAGCAACCGCATCTAAGCCCAATAAACTAGTTCCAAAACATATAATATTATTTTTTGCTGTCTTTTTATTAAGTTTTTGGTTTCCTCTATTCAATAATAAAACAAATTGGTTTCGCATGGCAATGCGCGTCAATGGGTTTGGCGGTTTCAATAATTCACACCGATTCTGGGGCTATATGTATATATAATCTCCCGGGTTTCGATTCAGCTTTATGCAGATGAGACAGTGTCAATATTGGTGCAAGTTTTGTCAGCCAAAAATCGAGCTGAATTTATAATTTATTTTTCCCAAGTCAATCTTTATATTAAGTGTATCGCATTCATAATGGGAAATGATTATATTCAGTGTGAAATCGAACTGGAGATACTCTGATAATCTCTAGTTCGACTCTACTTATAATTCTGATCAAGAATATATATAATTTATAAGGTCGGAAATGACTCGTTCACTAACTTTTACACTCCTGACCAAAATTAGAATACGCTGCTAGGATATAAAAATTTGTTCTTAGGTTACATTTAATAAATATCATATATTATGTATTTAATAAAAGTATCCGATCTTCGCTTAGCCTAGTTTTTGCACAGTAAATGGAGTAAAAAATATTCATAAAATTAACTGCTCTAAAAGGTTGGCATGTGTCCAAACATTAAGACTTCATCCAAGAGTGTTTCAAATTAAATGCAAATTAATTGGATCGAAATCGAATGCATATTAATTTCACTGAAACTGAAACTAAAACCGATACATTTAAATATTGCTAAATATGTCGCATTGACATTTAGCATTTTCCAAAGCTCGCAGCCACGAACCTGTTGGCCTTCCGGGAAGTCTGTCATAAAATGTCCAAATATTATTATGGTCTAAGCAACAAATTGTGGAATTAATTATTATTTTAGTTTTCCAAAATTAAAAACCAAAGTGGCTTCTTATTTATGGGTTCCATTTTTAATTACTTATTAAAAAAGATTGCATAATTTGTGTAGTATTTTAGAATTAACACCTCTACTGGCAGCTTTCTTAGCTAATAAAAACTGCCAAATCTATTCTTATTTAAATTTCTTTAGGTTTTTATATTCCCTGTAGTATATTAACTATCCTTTAACATGAATGTTCATCGGCTACGTCTTAAAGTGGTTTGATAGATCTGGTTTCATTAACACGAGAATTTGTATAAAAACTTTAGCAAACTGCAAAAGAGTCGTCATTCAGAGTCCGTCTTCAACTAAGCCAAGATGTTCCGCTACGTAAGTCTGAAAGGATATTTTTGAAGTGATAAAGATTCTGAGATAAAGAGAAAAACTAATCATAGCTAAAATTGTGAATAAGCGATAATTGAAGTCTACCAGACTACTTTAATTATTCTTGATTGAGAAAACTACTTTCAAATGGAAATTGTGAAATATAAATAATTAATTATAATTCCCTATTTATCAGATTCTCGTCGCCTCCGCCTTCCTGGCCTGCGCTTATGCTGCCGCCAACTACAACCAGGATGCTGGTGCCTACATCACCAAGAGCGGTGCTGACATCCAGCCCGATGGCCACTACAACTACAACTATGAGACCAGCAACGGCATCGCCGCCCAGGAGTCCGGCCTCGGTGGCTACCAGGCCAATGGAGGTTACTCCTACTACTCCCCCGAGGGTGAGCTCGTCCAGATCCAGTATGTGGCTGATGAGAACGGCTTCCAGCCCCAGGGAGCTCTCCTGCCCACTCCTCCTCCAATCCCAGCTGCCATCTTGAAGTCCCTGGAGTACATCCGCACTCATCCCCAGTACGTTGAGCCTGCCCAGCATAGCGGTCATAGCTTTGGCAGGCTTAGGAGCCTGGTTGGTTAAGCACAGAAGCGGCTTATGAAAATTGTAAATATGTATATTTTTGAAGAGATTAAATAAAAAGAGGATATGTATACAAAACTAAAATTGTTTATGTATTTTCTATTTATATTGGAAACTAAAATTAAGAATGGTTAAAAATCTCCAGATTAATTAACTTTCTCACTGCCTAAGGGTTAGTCACCAAAAAGATTTAGGGCTTAAATTCAGCAAACTTTTTATTTGTTGTCACTTATATCGGTTTTTAAATTTAATGTCAAATATTAACAACATTTTAGGAAAGTTCCTTAATATCTTAAAATACGGCTGCTGTGGACATTTTTACCAAGTTTGATAGAATTGAAAAATGGACAAGTAAGCGCAATTTTTCTGTGCATATTAAAATATTTTAGCAAAATTATTGTGCCACAAATTTTTAAAAGATTTATTATTTTAAGACTTATCCTCTTAATTTTAATCGATGTTCTTTCTTATGACTATTTTATTCAAAGCTTTTAATTCAAATCTTAGCGGTCACAATGAGCTTCTTTAATTTCCGATAGGGGGCTCTCTCAGAGCCGTCTGGCAACCTCCGATTTAAGTGTGACCAGCTGAAGACATTTGTTAAATCATTTCAAAAAATCGATGACATCGATTAACGATAGAAACACCAATGTTCCAGCAACATTGAATTATAAAATTTTAAAACTTGATTTTACCAAATTTTGACCAGGATGCTGGCCCACAGGATGCAGCTTTGGAGGACGACGAACGCAGCGGCGGCCCTTCAATCCGTTGCCGGCCGTTGGGCCACACAGGTAAGCGGGAAGTGGCAATTATCAGCCGGTTATCTGTGACATAACCTGCAAGTGGGCAATGTTTGTCCCTAAGTATCCAAGCAAAATTCAATGAAAACTTTCAATTTCAGCACTCCAGTGTGGGCAGAAGAGATCTCCACCAGCAGAGGTTCATTCGGGGCAGTCCCCTGCCATTGACAGTCAGTGGGAAATGGCTGAATCCCCACCAGTTGCGCTTTGCCAGCGGGGGAGCAGCTGCAGCAGCGGGAGTTAACACGGCACCCGGTGGAGAATTCATGCAAGCTGTATCCACCGTGGAATTGGTTGATCTTCCCGACATACCGGCTGCCCCCACGCCCCCTGTCATAGGGGCGAATGGAATCGACGTTATGGATGTGGTCGATGTGTCTGGGGAGCCTACTTTTGCCTCAATAGGACTGGGTGGCTGGTCGCCAATTGGCATTGTCCAGAACTGCATGGAGTTCCTGCATTGTACTTGGGACCTGCCCTGGTGGGGAGCCATCGCCATCGGAACCCTTGTGGTGCGCACCATCATCTTCCCGCTGGTCATTGTGGCGCAACGGAACTCGGCCAAGATGAACAACAACATGCCACAGATGCAGATGCTCCAGCTGAAGATGACCGAGGCCAGGCAGTCGGGCAATGCCATCGAGTCGGCGCGATACGCCCAGGAGATGATGCTGTTCATGAAGGAGAAGGGCGTCAATCCGCTGAAGAACATGGTGGTGCCATTGGCTCAGGCGCCGCTTTTCATCAGCTTCTTCATGGGACTGCGACAGATGGCCAACACACCAGTGGAGTCGATGCGTGATGGAGGTCTTTTCTGGTTCCAGGATCTCACGCTGGCGGATCCCTACTATCTACTACCCATGATCACCAGTGCCACGCTGTACCTGACCATTGAAATCGGCACGGATTCCGCACGATTGTCCGCCGCCAACATGAACACCATGAAGTATGTGCTTAGAGCCTTGCCCATCGTCATCTTTCCCTTCACGATGAACTTCCCCGCTGCCATCCTGACCTACTGGGCCTGCAGTAACTTCATATCGCTGGGCCAGGTGGCTCTGCTGCGGATACCCGCTGTCAGGGATTATTTTAAGATCGAGAAGATGCAAACGCACAAGCCAAGCGCACTGCCCCCGAAGAAGGGATTCGTTGGTGGCATGAAGGAGTGTAAGTATCAGGAAGGAGTTCCAGGAGTGTCACAGAAAATTCTAAGGATATAGAAAGAATTTTATCATATTCTTACAGAGTTCTGTGGCTCCTCTGTTATTTTCAGTGGTTAATTTCGATCTAATTTTAATTTGAATTTACTTTCCAGCATGGGACAACATGAAGATCACCAAGGAGATTGAGGAGCGACAACGTCTAGACGAGATCAGATTCGCAAAGGCGGGCAAGGGTCCGCTGGTCAAAACCTTCAAATATGATCCCACCAAGACAACAAAGCCAGGCACCGCGGAGCCGCACATGCGGATAAAGGAACCGCCCAATGACAAGTCATAGGGTTAGACCGTCGGTGCTGTGTCCTGTTACGTTAACTTAACCCATTTAGCCCATAGTAAACTCCCATTAAACTTTGACAGTTTTGCTGCTAAAAAAAAATATAAAATTGTAAAAAACCAAAGGATGGCAATAGTTGTTTCATTCGGGTGGGAAAAGGTAATGTTGGTAGGATATAGAAATGTCATTGGTCATAAATTGAAGCCATTACTACTTGAGATAAGATTTCCTAAAGGGAAAACGAGCTAACGACTTTTGTATATATTCAATATTAAGATAAACCCATCGGAAAGCTGTAATCTTTCGAGAGTTCTTAATAGATTAGCTTATGAGCTAGGCAAACAGTAGACCTGTTGTAATATTGTAATTCTTGACTTTGCTTACAAGCCCAATAAAATCAATATTATTGTTAATGAAACAAAACGCAAGACACATCAAGGCGAGGAGCTAGAAGTATCAATTAGTGTCAGGCCTATAAATCAATCATAATCATAAATGAATATAAGCTTAGCTTGTTGAAAATTCCACAAAATCCCAATGGAACTCATTTAAAAACTATAAAATCATTGATAATTATTATTACTAAACTTCAACAAGTTGACAATAACTCAAGTGAGGGAGGATATAGCTATTATTCATTCAACCACTCGCAGAAATGCACTGGTTGATCACCTCGGCCAGATGCTTGTTTTCCAGGGCGGCCGCCACTCGTTCCTTGTCCGCCAGCTGCTTATTCACCGCCAGTTCGGAGGCATGTGTTCCGGGCGTTATCTCCACGGTGACCTTAAAGCGCGGCGGCAGCGAACGGAGCAGCTTCACCCGAATGGACAGGCCAATTAGCGTGGCCATCGAGCAGTGGGGAATCGTCGGGGTGAAGCTGATGTGCACTGAATTCTGGGCATCATTGATGCGGATGAGCTCCTCCTGCACCACATGCAGCTGCTCCAGGGTCAGCGGATGCTCTGGGTCATTAATGTTCCTTATAAGATCTAAGTAGAATCATTTTTATTATTAATTTCTTCTGTCTTGGCTGAGTCTTACCGAAAATCTCCCTTTTGTCAAACGGATCGGAGACGTTTTCGTCTTCATCGTTGGCCGTTAGCACTCGTTCCTTGATCTTGTCATAGACACTTGGGTTTATATTCTCAATTTCCGTTGGCATTTTGCTTTGTTTACTTCGTATTTACTTTATTTTTTACGTTTTTTATGGAAATCGAAGCAAAATAAACCAGACTGACAAATAATGTGCACATCTGCACAAATGAATATATACTAAATATGACCACTATTTTTTTAAGGGGTGTACACACTTTTTTTTAGCGCGTCATATATGCGAATTTAAAATTTATTCAAAATCAATTATTTGAACGATTCTTAGCATATTAGCGCTAATTAATTGGAAAACAAGGTAATTCAAGTATACATTTGCAAGTTTAAGGTATAAATCACATCAGAGGTGCATAAAAACCCGAAGTGGCTGTTATATTTAAGTTGCATTTTCAAACGAATCGCAAATAAATTAAGCATACAATAAATTGTTTATACCTTGTACGGAACTCATTGACTGACAGATTTGATTTTAATTTTGATTTGTTATTAAATCAAAGCAATTTTTGTAGAATTTATATCAATCAAATTGTCGCGAGGGAAGCACAGACTTCCAGGAAAAAATCTCCAGCAAATTGACATGTCGGGGCTGACTTACGTAAAAGGGCGTAATTACAGACGCCTCCATATTTATGTGCTCTTCGAATTAGCTACCTCAACGTTCGGATTGTTAACTCAAGTTAGTTTTAGTTTAGCTTTAGTCCATCCCCGCCCGATCCGTTCGCTTTTTTGCAACCCGGTGCTAAGTAGACGACATATCTGGGGATCCGTGCTTGGCTCTGACTAAGCCTTGAGCCCATTTCGCTGTATCTGCCTTACCGCGCTTTCATTTCATTTATTATTTCTATATCCATATATATTTTTTGTTGAGAAGCCGGCGCACTTGACGGCGATTTCCTCGGGTTATAATTAGCCGGCGACTTATGAAGATCAACGTGGAAAATCAGTATTTACATACCGAACGGGTTTCCGGCGCACTTGACGTGCACCTATTGGCAATTAGCACCGAATTACAAACTGGTTAACAGCCGCCCGGCGGAGAGATGCCTCTTGGTTGAAACGCATAAAATGGGTGTGTTTCGTCGGTGGGAGCAGCAGTTTGGGTAAAATTACCAAGCGGTGAACATCAGTATAGAAAAGGATATGAAGTCGGTTGTAAGTAATCGCAATCCCGAGCCAGATCTCTCATCTCTCTCTGGGGAATATCAGAAACAGAACATTAAATTAATTTAAACCTCTAGCATCATCTTGTTATTTAATATTTACTATTATTTGCAGATTATTCTTCTGGCCTTGGTGGCCTTCTGTCAGGCGGCTCCCTTGGATAGCAAGGAGTCCAAAGAGCAAACCTCCCTGGGCGTGGGTCCCATCAGTCCCGATGTGATCAGTGAGCCCAAGCCCACCGAGGGAAAAGTCGTTCTGCTGAAGGATAGCCCTTTGAATCGGCAGAAGCGTGATGAGCTTAAGAAACCTGACAGTGTAAAGGCTCATGAGGGACTGCAGCACAATCCCCATCGTCAGCCGGTGGCACCTCCAACGCTAGCTCCCGCCAATCCCGATAGTGTCAAGGCACATGAAGGACTCCAGCACAATCCTCACAAGCGGGAGGCTCACCATGAGCCCGGTCATCAGGAGCAGCCTCAGGTGGAGGAGTTGCCAGTGCCCCACACTCTGCCAACCGCCGCTCCAGCCGTTGAGCTGGCCAAGAAGGAGAAGCGTGATACTGAGCAGAAGCCCGATAGTGTGAGGACCAAGGAATCCCTGGCTCACCATGAGCATCCAGCTACATTGCAAGCAGACAGCGTTAAAGCCCATAGTGATGAGCATACCGTTGAGAAGAAGGCCAAGCGAGAGGCTCACCACGAGGAGGGACACCAGGAGCAGCCTCAGGCGGAGGATCTGGCTCACCATACGCTTCCAGCTACATTGCAAGCAGACAGCGATAAGGCCCATACGGATGAGCATCCCGCTGAGAAGAAGGCCAAGCGAGAGGCTCACCACGAGGAGGGACACCAGGAACAGCCTCAGGCGGAGGATCTGGCTCAACATGCGCTTCCAGCTACATTGCAAGCAGACAGCGTGAAGGCCCATACGGATGAGCATACCGCTGAGAAGAAGGCCAAGCGAGAGGCTCACCACGAGGAGGGACACCAGGAGCAGCCCCATACGGAGGAATTGCCAGTGCCCCATGTTCTGCCATCCGCCGCTCCAGCCGTTGATCTGGTCAAGAAGCAGGAGAAGCGCGAGACTCAGGTGAAGCCAGACAGTGTTCAGGCCAGCGAACCCCATGCTCCTCATGAGCTCGGAGCCGCTGACATTCCGGACGTCGTGAAGGCTCTTTCTGGAGTTCATCCTGCCTCGGACTTGCTCAAGAAGCAGGAGAAGCGCGATATTCCGGTGCCCACTCAGACGAAGGCCACTGCCGAGCCGGCAGACACCAAATCGGAGGGAGCCAGCACCACGCCTTCATCTCCCCACTTCAAGCGCCCGGTGCCGGTGGATGTACTCTTGCACCAGAAGCATGCCGAAAAGTCCACTTCCAGCTCTGAAGAAAGCAAGGAGAGCAAGGAGAAAGTGAAGGCCTAAACTTCAATGCCCAAAGTCGCTAATTGGACCACCACGAGATTTATAGTCATCAAAACTGATCGAAAAATAAAAACAAACAATAATATTTACACAGTTACATAAGCAACTATCGACTGCTAATAAATCAATAAATAGGGGGGGATTATTTATGGGATATATCAAATCAGGCTAACTTCGACACGCCGAAGTTTGTATACCTTTGGAATTTGCAATTGAATTATAGGATCGAATGGAAAGTCGATCAAAATTTATAATTAAATATTCGCATTCTTTAAAATGGTATATTTTTATATGACAACTTATGACTGAAGCTATAATACCCTTTATAGGTATAACAAGAAGCTATACAATTGTAGTTTGTAATTGGATCTCAGGTATATGCTAAAAACAAAGGAACAATTAAACATATTTAATGAACTTAAGTTTTGTTTTGCTAATTTATAAGTAAATATTTATGACAGTGGAAAATTTAGCTGACAATTATGGGATGCAAGTAGCATCCCAAAGTTAACAAGACGACGCAAAAAAATGGAATAATATATCACAAGGGATTTTTCTAGAGGTTTTCCCATTAAGTGTAATTATTACAATTAGAGCTTCAACGTAATTAAATGTATTTTTAAGTAATTCGAAACGTACACAAATAATTACCGAAACTTCATTAAGATGCCCTGTGGAAATGAAGGAATAAATTAATAAATCAATCAAGTGTAAAGATGATAGAAATGACTGAATATTAGGGAGTTTTCTAAATTTTGCTTCTTATTAAGTTTATTCAAAAATCAATATTTAATTACTTCTATGATAACTTAATGGAACTTCATCTTTTTAAACATGGCTTAATTTGTTCCCTTTTGTTAAGGCCAAATTTGCATTTTCAGAGTTTTAAGCTCGCGTTTTACAACAATCCAATAAAAAATATAGAAATTGTTCCAGAAAGCCTCGTTAATATTATTGTTAAGCAAATATTTATGAAAATCTATTAGGCTCATCTGACTTTTTTAACGAGTTCCAGATTGTTTACTCTCTGTGCCAGGCACTAAACATATTAATTAACGACTCTATTTTCTATTTACTGAATAAATATTTACGATGTTAGCTAGACGAGGGTGTAACCAACACCTCCGCCGCCGGTTCCTCCTCCCTTTGAGGTGTTCCAAAGTAATCTTCCGATTTGTAAACCTCAAAAGGCTGATACTCGCCGTCGACCAGATTGGAGCGAGGCTGTGAGACAGAGTTCAGGGGATCGGCGGCAGTCAGCTTAGCCTTGAGGGGTTTCAGGAGGAGTCCCTTGATGCTGTAATCCGTCACATGGAGCTCCTCCTCCGCCATGTCCACCGATCTCTCAACTTCGCTTAAATTTGTACTCACAGCGGACACAAACTGCTCCAGGCCATCGATCCGTGTGCGTAGTTGGTCGAAGCTTTCGCTGAAGCCCAGGATGCTGCACACGTTGTTGGCCATCATCCCATTGGACTCCGCACGCACCTAAAAGTTATGAAATATTGTAAAAAAAAAAAACAAGTGAAAGCACAAAGAAACTACTCACCGAAGATAACAATGTTTCGAATTCATCGAGTCTTGCCAACATATCGTCTATATTGTTGCACAGCGGGCTGATCTCCTTGTCCAGATCAGCGCTTTGTATGATTTTGGCATAGTCCTGCGAGACATTATTCAGATCCACGGACATTTCTTTAATTTGTTTATATTTCTTTATTTACTTGGCAGTGGTACAGTATGACCAGTTGTCAAAGCACTCAAAATGGATGGGAAGTTAAGTAAGCAAGGTCACACTGCTTAACTGATTATATGTTGCTATAAAAATGTAATTCTTGACAATAAATGTATGCAAGGTAACAAAACAACTGTATTATCTAAAAAACAAGAAAGGAAGCTAATTTCGGCACGCCGATGTTTATATACCCTTGCAGATAGAACTTCTATGACTAGAAATCCATACAATATAAATTCTATATATATGTATTAAAAACAATGAAGTAATACTTGCTTTCATTTCATTCACCTATACATATTATATTTGCAGCTTTACATTCAAAGATTTGCATTTTTCTTCTACATCAAACGATCGTTTGTATGGCACCTATATGATATAGTTGTCCGATTTTCATGAAATTTGGCACCAAATTTAAGACTAATATATAATGGCTATACCTCAAATTTGATAAAATTCTGTTAAAAACTGAAAAAGTTATAATTTTTAATTGTATTAATTTCTCGATCGTTCCTATGGGAGCTATATGATATAGTAGTCTAATTTTCATAAAATTTTACACAAAATTGTAGAGTATAATAAAATTGCAATATTTTAAAATGAAAATGTTAAAAAAATTTTTGTAATAATTTTCCAATCATTCCTATGGAAGCTATATGATATAGTCGTCCGATCCGGCCGATCCGTTCCGACATTTGTACGAGTGAGAGTATATAGAAGGCTAACTACACAGTTTCATTCAGATAGCTTCAAAACTGAGAGTCTAGTTTGCGTAGAAACGGAAAGACGGACAGACGGACAGACGGCCATGGCTAGATCGACTCGGCTGTTGATCCTGTTCAAGAATATATGTATATACTTTATATGGTCGGAGGTGCCTCCTTCACTGCGTTGCAAACTTCTGACTGAAATTATAATACCCTGCAAGGGTATAATAATGAATATCCTTAATAAATACAAGTCCTTGGAGTGGAAAGAATTATTTTATCAAAAGCAATGACCACTTGATCGTGCTATAAAAATATGTAATGCCAGTATATGCACCCCTGCAAAAGAAACTCTGAAAATTTGGCATATCCCACCAGCGTCTCTACGGTCTCACTGACTATTGATTTGTGTGGGAAGTTGGAAATTGTCGGAAAAACAAACGGAATTGGAGCACAATGAGCGGCTACCGAGGCATGGGCGGCGGTGGATTCCCGTACCGCAAGCCAGCTAGTTCCGGCAACAATATGAATGCCGTACCCCCGCCACCGATGTTGAATGAGCGCGGCTATGTCGGCCGGGGCGGTAGCATCGCGTCCCTGTCCCGGGGAGGAGGCAGCAGTAGCTCCACTTCCAAGCACGGCTACTCAACGCTGGACTCCATCAGTCAATATACAAATGCCACCAATTTAGTGGGGAAGCGGAAACAGCACACGGATGATGATTACTTTGACGATGACGATGAACCCGCCCAGCAGCATCGGGACCTGGAGCAGGCTTACATACCGGCACCGGGCTCGCCGGGAGCTCCTCCTTCATCAGCGACGGCATCTTCCTCCAAGCAGGACTCTGATTCCGATGAGGATCCGTTGGAACAGTTTATGGCCGGCATCAATCAGCAAGTGGAGAAGGAGAAGCGCCAGCAGCAGCCCAAGAGTCAGTCGCAGGCGATACGCGGCGACATCGATGATGAGGACGACGAGGAGAGCTACTATCGGTACATGAAGGAGAATCCAACCGCCGGTCTGCGGGACGATGGCTCTGACCAGGAGGTGGAGTACGATGAGGATGGCAATCCAATAGCACCGCCCAAGAAGAAGGATATTGATCCACTGCCTCCCATATATCATTCTGAAATTGAGTACGAGCCCTTCGAGAAGAACTTTTACACGCAGCACGAGGATATAGCGGCATTGGACGAGGATCAAGTCAGAGAACTGCGGCGTACGCTAGGCGTCAAGGTCACCGGGCCGTCGCCACCCAAGCCAGTGACCTCCTTTGGCCACTTTGGGTTCGATGATGCGCTCATCAAGGCCGTGCGAAAGGCGGAGTACACACAGCCCACGCCCATCCAGGCGCAGGCGGTGCCCACAGCTCTGTCCGGCAGGGATATCATTGGAATAGCCAAGACGGGCTCCGGCAAGACGGCTGCCTTCATTTGGCCTCTGCTAATGCACCTGATGGACCAGCGGGAGCTCAAACCGGGCGATGGTCCCATCGGTTTGATTCTGGCCCCAACCAGGGAGCTCTCCCTGCAGATCTACAACGAAGCCAAAAAGTTTGGCAAGGTGTACAACCTGAACGTGGTCTGCTGCTACGGTGGCGGATCCAAGTGGGAGCAGAGCAAGGCTCTCGAGCAGGGTGCAGAGATTATAGTTGCCACACCTGGTCGCATGATCGATATGGTCAAAATGAAGGCCACCAATCTAAGGAGAGTGACGTTCCTGGTGCTGGACGAAGCCGATCGGATGTTCCACATGGGCTTCGAGCCGCAGGTGCGCTCCATTTGCAACCACGTACGACCGGATCGACAGACCCTGCTCTTCTCAGCGACCTTTAAGAAGCGCATCGAACGCCTGGCCCGGGATGTGCTCTCTGATCCCGTGCGTATAGTCCAGGGCGACCTGAACGAAGCCAACCAGGACATCACACAGTCCGTCTTTGTCTTCCCCAATCCGCTGCAAAAGTGGAACTGGCTGTTGTGCCATCTGGTGAAGTTCCTTTCGGAGGGCAGCGTCCTTATTTTCGTGACCAAAAAGGCGGATGCCGAGACGGTGGCCAACAACCTGTTGGTGAAGGAATATAACTGCCTGCTGCTACATGGTGACATGGATCAGGCGGACAGGAACAAGGTTATCATGCAGTTTAAGCGCAAGGAATGCGACATTCTGGTGGCCACCGATGTCGCAGCACGAGGCTTGGACATCCCACATATCAGGAATGTGGTGAACTACGATATTGCCCGGGATATTGATACGCACACTCACCGCATTGGCAGGACTGGACGAGCCGGGGAGAAGGGTAATGCTTTCACACTGGTCACCGATAAAGACAAGGAGTTCGCCGGTCATCTAGTGCGAAATCTTGAGGGTGCGGATCAACAGGTGCCGGACGATCTAATGGAGCTGGCCATGAAGAGCTCCTGGTTTCGTAGTTCCCGTTTCAAGCAGGGCAAAGGAAAGAAGCCCACCAATACTCACACCGGCTTGGGTTATCGGGAGAGAGAGCGGGGCAATGGAACAGGCGCTGGAGCTGGATCTGGATCTGGATCTGGGACGGGTTCAGGAGGAGACAGGTCAGCCAGTAGCAGTTCCTCAGAAGGAGCTGTGTCCAAGTCAGCTTCCAACGCGGGACCAGCTACCGATCGATATGCGGCCATGCGGGAAGCATTCCGATCGCAGTATAACAACCAGTTCAGGGCTTCCAGCGATCGAACTTGGGAGAAGACCCTGCCCGAAGCTGGAGTATTTGCGGCGCCAATGGCGCCACCACCATCGTCCTCGCAGGGCGCTTCCTCCTCCAACTCAGCCGGCAGCAGCAGCAGCAGCAGCAGCAGCAGCAGCAGTGCTCAAGATGCCAAAAGGGCCAAGAAGAGCCGCTGGAATTGAAAATGCACTCACACGATATTTGGGTTTATTTCTCTTCATATTATTTAATGTGTATTTGCTTTTGTTCCATCATTTAAAATTACAACTTATCGACTAAATTTAAACATATATATATATATATATATTCCGATATATATTGTTCATTCATAAATATTACGTTAGTTAAATACTCGTATGTACAACTCTTTCTTCCTTGATCCGATCGATCGATCCCGCAAATCCAAATAAAAATTCATTCATTAATTGTAATCTTGGTTATGTGTATTTTATTTTGAATAAAATCACATTTGCGCATCCCAACTGCCTATCGATATTTTGTTAATCGTTAAATTGTTACTCGTTAATCGTGTATCGTGTCGTTTTTATCATTCATTCAAGCGAGAGAAGATATCTAACTGGAAATTGTCGAAATCTTGAAGCTAAATTGTTCGTTAATCGTTTTTTATGAAATATTGTTTTACAATGAAACCACTACGAATTTTGTTTTCTTTTTCGCTTTTCGATATATATATGTGTATATCCATATATTTAGGTGTTAATATAATAATTTAATTACGTGTGTGTGTCCTTTGATAACATTGAGAAGAGATTGAGATTCATTTAACTACCACATCGAGGCGATTTTTGCATTAATTTTTAGAGTATTTTTTTCATTTTTTGTTATTCTTTTTTTAGTTTTTGTTTCAAGCGCTGAACTGGGAGTTAGCCTGGGCAAAGCTTAAAAATTTCGCTATATTTGAATATCATATCATATATATTTTGTCCTTTATATATAGTTCGCATATATATATACTCTATTCAAAGACTCGTCGGTGTGTGGGTGTTATATATATTTTTGTATATAAAAATTGGTCCATGTTAACCACATCGTACGAAAAACATATGGTAAGGAGCAACTGAAGATCGAACTGAAATGGAAAATCCAGGAAAAACTCAAAGGAACTGTGTGGGAAAAGAAGGAACTCAAAGAAAACATAACGCTTTAATTTTTTAGTTTTGAAATACTTTTTGTTTTTTTTTTCTCATTTATTATTATTATTATTTAAATGTATTAATTAGCTTTGTGTGTGTGTGTTTTGGGGGAGGGGGTGTGTGTTCTTGTTGCCGCATATATAACATACATATCCATATATACAATATATTTAAGATCTAGCATTAAATTTGATTTACACTTTTAATAGTTTGTTTGTTTCTCCTCCAACTTCTCTAATTATGCAGTTTTTCTTGCGTTACTTTTCACTTAATTGTACACATTTACGCTTCTGTTCATTATAGTTAATAATTCTTAAATGTTTTCTCCGCTATCTGCTGGTCTTCTGTTAAATTTCGTTTTCATCCATTTAGCTTTTATATGTAGATAGGCTTTTAAAAAATAATTAAAATTATGCAACAATTAAAATGTAAATGTTTTCATTTTATAAATGTAATAAAATTGTTGGGATTTCACTTGTATGTATTTTTTAATTTGTTTGTTTTTCTTTCGTATTCATTTATCATTTTTTTGCGCTTTTGTTTTTGTTTCTTTGCTCATGCTTTTTCTTGTTTAAATGTTTTTTGTTTGCTTTTGCATAGTTTTAATACTTTTGTAAACTGAGGCGAAGAAACATTTCGCAAACAAAAGCCAATGTAAGGCAGAATGAAAGAATAAAAAAAAAGATACAGAAAATGTAATTTTCAAATAAACGAACAAAAAACTTTCGGCTGCATCGGAAATTACACATTTAAATTCGTAAATTTCATTGAAGGAATTTTTTTTTGTATGCTCTCAACTGAATTGTTTTTTTATATTTTAAATCTTTTTTAATGGTATAATGACTGCTTTTGTTATTTTTTTACGCTTTCTCTGTGTATTTATGATTTTTTTTTTAGATTTTTGTATGTTTTTTTTTGTTTAGTTAGCTTTAAATTAAATGCCAATTAATTTAATTAATTAATTTTTAAATCACATTTCATTGTTTTTCAACACGGGCAAATTTAAATTTCCGCTTCGATTTTTCATCTTCCTTCTGTGTTGTTATTGTAATAGTTTTTCTTCCTTTTTTCGTGTGTGTGTGTGTGTGTGTATTTTCTTGTTGTTGTTTTTGCTGTTGGTTTGTGTGAGGAAACGAAAATGTTTTGTTGAAGTACGCGACTGGCTTCTAGTGCACATTTCATTAAAATTAATAATACTATATACAATTTATGGATTTCTGCCATTTATTCAATTATCCATCATCTCTCTCTCTCTCTCGAAGCCCATTTTTTCAATATTTTTCATTAAGGGGCTTAGTCAAATAACGTGGCCAACAAGTCGTCGCTGGCATTGTTGTTGCTACTGCCACTTGAGGGTGGCGTATTAAGATCTGGCTGGGGATCCAGATAGGATAGGAATTCCATAGGATCCACATCCTGCAGCAGCTGGAAAAGATAGAAAAAGGATTTCATAAATACAAAATATAGTGATTTTTGAATGATATATACAAATATTTTTGTATCAAGAAACTGAAACCAACTTCATGATCACTTGCACTATCACTTGAGATGTTAACACTAGGTACCCCTAGGACAGACTGAGGCGCGCGCGACCTCAGCGCCTCTATTTATAGTCCACGAGCAGAGCGGAGAAGAGCAGAGCAAAGAAGAGAATGTGAGTGTGTGGGAGAGAAGCTGTTGCCTCTAGAGATTAACATAGAGCGATTAACATAGCGAAGAGGGGGAGAGGCAGAGTGGAGCAGCGAGCTGCTATTTAATTTAACTTTAATCAGCAAGTAACTTTGAGCAATAAGTAACTCTGATCAGTAAGTATCAATGAAAATTAAGTAACTCTGAACAGTAAGTATCTATGACCAGGACTTAACTATGATCAGTAATTATCTATGACTAGTAAGTATGTATGATCAGTTACTAACATTGAACACTAATAAACAATGACTTGCAACTTTTGTAACACAACACATTTCTGAGACCTGGCCGGCAGAAGTCACTTCGTTCCGGGGGTGTTAGAACTAGTTGGGAATCATAAGTACTCATGTGTGAGATTTGTTTAGGAACAATTTTAAGCTATTTGAAAGAAACTATGGACTAATTCTTTTATATAATTTTACTATTATATTAGTCGGAGCATGGCGAATCGGTAGACTACATATATACATATATATAGCTGACATAGGAACGATCGGAAAATTTTAAAGAAAAAACATAATAACTTCTCTAGTTTTCAACAGATTTTCATCAAATTATATATATATATAGTTTGAATGAAATTAATTTTTTAATATATTTTGAAAAGATTTCTTCCAAATACTTACATTCAGATCGTGCGCCGTATCATTTATACCCGCTGCCGCTGCATCGAAACTCTGCAATTCGGCGCTCAGATCACTTTCACTAAACTTTAGCTGCGTTTGGCTGCTCATCAGCGAGTTGAGGAGCTGCTCCTGCTGCTGCTGCTGGCTATCTGCTGCTCCTCCTCCTCCGCTTGACATGCTGCCTCCCATGCGATTGGGCGTGCCGGGTGTCTGTGGCGAATTGTGGCCTGTGCTGCTGCTATTGTTGTTATTATTATTATTATTATTGCTGCCACCATTGACGCTGCCATTGCTGCTGCCGTTGGCATTGGGCGTGCCCCCACTGATGGGTTCATTGTGGGAGCTACTGACACTGGGCGGTCCGCCGGGTGTCATTGGATGGCTGGCTGCACCAGGAGTGTGCGGAGTGTGGGGCATCTGATGGGAAAAACAACAAGTATAATCATTAGTTTCTCTCTCTGAAGTAAAACTTTCCTTAGACTCTTACCTGATCGCTGAGCGACTTCTCCATGGCATTCAGTTGATCCAGGGAATTGACGCCGCCATCGCTGCCGGCCAAGCCACCGCTGCCATCGCTGTGGTTGCCACTAAAGCCATCATAGCTGCTGCGATTGCCACTGTAAAAATAGCATAAATATAAATAAAATATTTACAAAATAAAGCCTCTAATTAAGGACACTCACTGCTGGCTATTGTTGCCACCGTTGCCCATCATATTGCCACTGGCAATGGAGTTCATGTCGTGCATGTTGTAGGGACTCATCGCCTGCGCACTGTCCCAGGTGGGCAGCTGCGTGGAGCCCGGCGACATGACCTCCGACTTGGCAATATCATCGCACAGTTCCTGCTTAATGCTGGGCGGCATACCGGAGCTGGGTCCTCCGCTTCCGTTGGCATTTGGATTGCTGCCGCTGGGATTGCTGCTAGGAACATTCGAGGGTGGCGGTGCATTTGGCATGCCGCCATTATGCTGCAACGCTCGCCAATTGGCCGAGGAATCGATGATCACCTCATCCACATCCGAGTTGCTCAGCGTATTGAGTATGGCCCAGATATATTGATCGATCTCCAGCGTATCTGTAATGGCCGACTTGCTGCACTCGGGACACCGCCACGAGCCGCGCTCGCTGTTGATCATCAGATATGCCTCCAGGTCGAAGCACTGGACGTGCTTGCACTCATGTCCCCTGGCCGGTAGTCGTATTCGAGACTTGGTGATGGGGCACTTCAATGAGATCTTGGCGCACTGTTGCCCCCCGTTTTGCTGGTTCGCCGCATCCGATCCCGGTGTCTGTCCCTCACTGGGCAAGCTCAGGTTGCGTTTAATCTTCTGCACGCTGTGCTCCAGCGGCAAGAGATTACGCTTGTGCAACGTCTGCAGCACCTGGCGCACCGATGGTCGATGGACTAGCTGCAGCACGAACAGGTGTGACTGTTGGTTGGATAGTACAAAACATTTAATTAATAAATAATTCATTTAGATTGATATTTAATAGCTACTTACACAACAGCAGGAACTGGCGGTCAGCTGAAGCGTATTCCTTCCCGGCTGGCAAACGGCCTTCAAGTAAAGCGGACGCAGGGCGGTACTATTCTTCTCGGACCGCTCGATATTCAGGGGAGTGGCATTCGCGGAGACGGTGACCGTATGCGGCCAGTTGGTGTTCATCTGCCGGTCATCCTGGTGGAAGCACTTCAGCTGCAGCTCCAAATCGGTTCTACAAATTACAAAATCAAATAAGGATAAGTGCCAGTGCTTAGAGTAAAGGTTATCCCTAAGGACCTACCGGCACATGAGCGTGTTGTAGACATTCTGCTTGAGATGGAACACATGATTGCTGACCGAGAGATTGTGCAGCAGGCGGAACGGAGCCAGGATGATGCCGTCGCGCACCGGGAATGTCAGTCTCATTTCTTCGCCTGCAAGGGAAAAGAAGGAAAATGAATTAGAATTTTGAATAAATATATTAAATACGACTTCAACTTACTGTTGTCCATGGGTGGCTTAATGTCCGGATTGGGGCTGACATAGGGCACACTGCAGGCGGGTGTCAGCGGTGGCGTGGGATTGCCAGGAACTGGACTGTGCTGATAGTTTTGCTGGAAACTACAAACCAAAAAAACGATTAGTTATAATTCCCTCAAAATCCTTAAGATAACCGTAACTCACCCTTGATTCTGGTAGGGATTGCCGGTGGTGGCCACACCGCCCGGACCCGCCGGGCACATGCCACCTCCCTGCTGCATGCCAGCACCCTGACCTCCGCTGCCCGGATAGAACTGACCTTGGTGGGAACCAGGTCCGCCGGCACCGCCGTATCCCACACCGGGCATACCGCCACCTCCGCCGGATGCCTGGGGCATGAAGCGCTGCTGGCTCATGCAGCCAGCGGGACCGGGACCCATGCCACCGCCTGTCATGCCCCCGGGACCCATGGGTCCCATGACGGGACCACCATTTGGACCCATTCCATTGCCGGCCGACATGCGACCATAGCCGCCATTGCCGGCGCCCATGGGTCCACCGCGTCCGCCATAACCGTTGCCAGCTCCACCCGCCTGCATGGGCAGGGGGACACCGCCACCGGCTCCAGGATGCATCTGCTGATTGCCATACATTTGCGCCTGCTGCTGCTGCTGCATGGGATTGCCCGGATACATGCCACCCACGCCCACGCCCACGCCACCTGCTCCGCCCGCTGCCGCCGCTGCTGCCCGCTTCTGGGCCATGTGCATCTGCGGATGCGGATACGGAGCCATGCGACGTTGCTGCTGTTGTTGCTGCTGCTGCTGCTGCTGTTGCTGGGCTGTGAGCGAGGGAGGTGCCTGCTGTGGATAGCCACCATTGGCCATGCCCTGCATCTTGGCCATGGGATTCATGGCGCCCATCTGCTGCTGTGCCGCCTGCTGTTGCATGGGATTCATGCCCATGCCATTGGAGGCACCAACACCGGGTCCCATTGACATGTTTTGCATTTGATTCATGGGCGTCATCTGCAAGGAGGGAAATTTTTGAGTTTAAGATAAGGTTTAAAGTACATATATTCATCAGAGGGAATCCCCATGGTAATTCCATATTTTGAGCATTTTTTAGAGCTTGTACTTTGATCAAACTTTACTAAATGAGCTCTCAGTTTGTACTGAAATTGCGCACTTAAAAACTTTAAACTTTTGTTGAAAGAATTTTTGGGAAAATACAAATAAATCTAGGAAATTCTCATAATAAATAAATAAAATTCTCATCAATAATTATCTGGAAACATATTGTAGTCTAAATTCTTTGAATCTTGAATACTAGAAATACATTCTCCCATAAAAATTCCCAGAAAAATCGAGATCTCAAACAGAGATAATTAGAATAAGTTGATATCCCAGAAAGAAAGTTTCTTTCCATTTCCCCAGTCAGGAAATTTCCAGGGAATTAGTTAAGCTTGGCAGATGATGCCATACTTCATTTAAAAAAATAAAGGAATCAATTAAGCGTAAAACTTTTTAAATATTGAGCTTGAGCGGATTACTGTTGGCATTCATAAATTTGTCATTTCTGGAGACTTCTGTTTTTTTGCGATTTTGCGAGTGATTCGATAATGGGGCCAAAACAGGCGGCGTTCTCAAGGCGAAATCTGTTTATGGCCGCAAATGAAGTGTCAACAGCTGGCCATATATAAGCCACGAGTGTGAGTGTGAAGTCATCCAACCATCCCGTTAAGCCATTATCCCTACTTACTTGATGATGCCTCTGGGGTCCGATGTTGCCGCCACCCCCATAGCCCATGCCCATGCCTTGGCCAGCACTATAGCCACCTTGGCCGGAACCGCCATTCATGTACTGAGCATTCATGTTGCCCATCATGCCGCTATTGGGGCCAGGATGCATGCCGCCACCCATCTGCAACATAGGATAAGGATAAAGTTAATCATTATGCATAGATAATCATGATTAAATTCACTCACAGATCTTCTGAGATCGTTTAGCATTATATTCTTATATGTAGAGGAATCCTCACCTGACTGTAACCACCCATGGCATCCATGCTGGACATGTGTGACTGCTGCTGCTGGTGGTGCTGTTGCTGTTGGTGGTGTTGCTGCTGATGCTGCTGCTGCTGCTGGTGATGCTGCTGACTGGCAGCCACCATGCCCGGATATCCCTGACCGTTGGTGCTGCCGCCGTTTAGGCCGCCAAGCGATGAGCTTGATGTGGAGCTACCGGCTGTAAATTCCGAATTGGGTCCAAAGGTATTGTTTAGGCTGCGCAGGCTGTCGCCGCCGACAAGGTCATTGCCCAGCATAAAGTTAGCACCACCGCCTCCTGTCCTTTGCTGCTGCTGTTGCTGCTGCTGCTGCTGCTGTTGGTAGGCCAGGAAATTGTCACGCTGATGTTGCTGCTGGTATTGATGTTGCTGCTGCTGCTGCTGATTGTAGTACTGCTGTTGCTGCAACTGTTGCTGCTGCTGCTGCTGCTGTTGCT
The DNA here is from genome assembly GCF_035046125.1 of Drosophila serrata. Lineage (NCBI taxonomy): Eukaryota > Metazoa > Arthropoda > Insecta > Diptera > Drosophilidae > Drosophila > Drosophila serrata. Next base: position 1,888,167 of record NW_028257171.1, on the reverse strand, counting down.
GCTGCTGTGGATCAACGCCGGCTGTTGTGGCACCTGGCGGTGAGATTTGGCCCCCTGTGGCTGGCGCCCTTGAGGAGCCCGCCTGCTGGTTCATTTCATCATTTTTCCTGCAAGAGTCACAACAGAGACAACAATTTGATTTAGTTAGCTTTAATTTGGTGATTATAAAGCAAGGTTTTATTATATAAACGGGTATAACCCTTTCTGTCCCTAAGTAAAACATGTTGTCCCTATTTCATAGGCCCAATTTGAGCAGAAAAAAAGTGTTGGAAACCAAAAGGGCAACAACCAGAAAAGTGAGAATTTATAAATAAATTTTGATGATAAAAATGTGACAAATGAAGCAAATATAATTAGGAGAAAGCTACTTATAAATAGAATTATATACTACTTTTATTCTTAATAATTATAATGAATTTGATTTCATTTCTCCATCTCTTTTATCAATTTTCTTAATAATTTAACCTAGCTTTGCTTTGTTTCTATCCGCAAAATAGTTTTGAGTACAATGTCCTAATTTTTCGATGAATTTTGTTTAAATTCAACTGATAATCATTGCTCTTTTTTGTGATTTTCCAAGAGTTTTTTGTTTTACCAAGAATTTAATTCTATTTCTGTTGGCAGCTGTTCTTTTGTTTTTTATTGTTGTTTTCCTTTCTTATCTTGTGCGACGGTTAGTCACATCACATCACAGAACTGAGAGTTGATTCTGATTCCAAGTTGGTTTCTGCCCGCTTGGAATCATTGGAATTATTTGACGACGACCTTCTCCATCGATGATGATGTCAGCCGATGGTGGTGAGGCTTATGTTCGTGATTTTAGCCCAATAGTATCCCTGGAACACCCGCTTCTAACACCCCCTGCGCCAAGTGTGCACCACCTCCCAACCATATCTCCAACATCGTCATTGTCAACGTCATTCATTGTTGTTGTTGGTGTTGGTGTTGGTGTTGTTGTTGGTGTTGCTTTTGCTGTGGCAATTGCAATTGCATTTTCCATTTTCCATCTTCTCCATTGCTTATATGTAAGTATTTCCCATTGCACTTGTTCGCTGCTGCTCATTGCTGGCGACTCTTTGCCCCTCGATTTGCTGTGACATTTAAGTCGAAAATGTCAAATGGGCTCAGGGCTTAGGTTTTGTTTCTTCTCAATTATTTTTTTTTCGTACTCCCCACCCCCTTTAGTACTCTTGAATCCATTGAAATTGTTTTCGCATTCGCTTTGATGGCGCGACTTTTAAGGTAAAAATAATTAAGCATATTTGCCAGGCAGACAATAAACAATATGAAGCATATATGAGCGTGAAACGCAGTGCGAATGCGAAGTAGAAAGACACATCAAATCGGAAATTTGTTTCGATAGTCGAAAATGGAAATACTCTAGCAAAAATATATTAAATACTTTATATTTATAATTTAAAATATTTAATTTTAAATTTGTTGAATGATTTGCACTTGAAATATTTAATATTCAATGATTTTAAAGCTCAAATCAAATACAATCTATATTTGTAATATGACAACATGGCGTATACGGAATATATTTTATATAGAACTTTTAGCATGAAACATTCGGTATTTAATATATTTTAAAATATATTTTTTTATATATTTAAATAATGTAATGTATAAAAAAACCTACATATATAAGTTTCTTATGTTTTCAATATTGTCAACAGTGCGTATACTTAATTTCCCTCGCGTTTATCATAGAAAATATGCCATAAATTCTTTTCTTCCAATTAAAATACAACCAAAGTTTTAAATAAATCTTGTTTCTTAATATTTTAACCCCTTTTTAAGGGTAAAATCCTAACCGTAACATCAACAAAAAATCGCACATTAAATATATAAAGTAACACGCTCACAATAATTGCGCATCTACAAAAGCGGCTCAACGCAAACACACACACACACATACTCTCGGCACAACACAAAAGCAAATAAAGTTGGAAACAAGAAACAAACGAAAAAAAAACGAGGAAAAACATAAATAAATACAAAAAATATATAAAGAACAACAAAAAAAACGTAACAAAACGTAACAAAAGCAACAACAATTGCAGCAGTGAACGAAATGCAAATAAATGGCACACTAAGCGATTGGCTGATAATCGCATGACGAAAAGCCCGAGCCGAGCCGGCAAAGTCTACAAAGATCGCTGTAGAATCGAGCGAGGAGAATTGCCAGTGGCGGTGGGGGTGGGGAGGGGTGCGGTGCGGGGGAAGATTCATGGTCGATGGTGGCACAAGGAGGGGGCGGGAGAGGTAGCAAAGTGAACCTGTGATTGCCGCGAGACTGTGACGATAAATTAGCATCGAGCCACTGGCTAATGCCAACTGGGGAGAGGAGAGAAGGGGAGAGCAAGGGAAATGGAGAGTAAGGGGAGCAGAGAGTAGGAGGGGTGGAGAGTAGGGAGAGTTAAGAGCAGATGGTGGAGAGTATGGGGATTTGAGAGCAGAAAGTGGGGAAGTGGGGGGAGTGGAGAGTAGAGAATGGAGGTAAGCAGAGCAAAGCGGGTCATTAGGTCGAATGGGAGAGGGAGGGGGAGAGAAGGAGATATTGAGATAGAAAAAGATGGAATATGAACATGGCATGCTACAGTGATCACTCGATAGGTGGAGAGTTAAAGAGAATCAAAGAAAAGAGAATTTAAGAATTATAGAATTTTAATACTGCCAGAAAACAGATAAGTTTTTAACAATTTTAAAACAGAATATTGAATTTAAGAATCTAATTTTCCTATTAATCAAAGTTATCCTATATTCTTCAGGTAATTCTTTAAGAGAGATCCCTGTTTAGAGATACCATTCCAGGTGGCCTTATGTTTTATCATCAAGAATATGCACTTAGAAACCGCGTAGTGACCTTCGCAGAGTTGGATGATAAAAAAAATCACCATATGTGTGGGAAGTTATAGAAACCAAGATAGAATACACGCAAAAAAAAAACTGTACGAAGGAAGTCAAGATATGGTTAAAGATAACCAGGAAAAACGTAACCAAAACAATTTGAATAATTACGGGGAATCGAGAGCAGATATATATGTATATACAACCAAGTTGTGCCCTTGTCCATTATGTGACTTGCACTGCAAGAAAAACAGTACAGGGAAAAGGGGTTCGAAATACAAGCGACGATCTCTGATGACGCCGCATTTTGCTTTTGTTTCTCGAGGCGAGTTCTCGTTTGTAGCTTGTTGCCGCCTTTTGTACTTTGATTAGATATAAATTTCTTCATTGATTAGATAAAAATAAAGCAAAACAGGTAACTCGTCAGGTGGAGAGATAGAGGGAGATAGCACACGAGAGAGAGAGGGAGAGGTAGAAGTGCGAGCAAAGTTTAGAACCACTAAAAAAAATCAGTTCAGAGGCCAGTCGATACACGTGCTCAAAGATATAGCTTCATATCGAAATCAGGGCACGATCTCTGGCCCCCGATATTATTACCCCCACAACCTGCTCCTCTATTGCTACCTTTTTGTATTTTTTTCTGCTTGTGTAATTGTAAATTGTGCGCACTTTGATTTGCTGTGGTAATAAAAATTATTTCTCATTTGGCACACGAAATGATTTCCGTATGTCAACCGTACAGAGGCGGTGTCTAAAGGTTTTTATCAAGGGGTAGTCATTTCGTTCTCTCAATTTCTCTTTAGTTATTTTTTAATGACTTATTTCCCTTATTTTATTGGAGTACATTTTTTGCAATTTATGTTCATTGTTTGGCTAGTTTTTTCCAATATGAATTATGGGTCTGAGACAGCAATGCGGCACTCGATTTGGTTTTGGGGTATATATCCTTTTCGGAGGACATGTATCTGTCTGCTGCCTAGTCTTTATTATGCTTTATAAAAAATCTAACTTTTTTTCTGTATTTTCTCCTCTTCTACTTTTATTTTTATTGTTGTTTGCGTGTGTTTTATTTTTATTTTTTGCAGCTCTGCTTTGCCTTTTCTTCTTGTTTTTTATTTGTAATTTTTTATAGTAGACGACAGTTGGCGTCATGTAACAAAACAAGTATATAGAGAAAATGTATGTGTGTGTTTTTTAGAGGCCATGAAAAATTGTGAAACACGTGCGTGGAGCCAATGATAGAACAAAAATGTTTGAAATAAGTTATTTTTCCTGAGTAGGTAGAGGGAGGTTTAAATCATATTTGCAGAGGGAAAAATAAATATTATATTAGAGGAGTATATATATCAAAAAGAATTTATATTTGTGGGAGAAAATATATGTAGAATATCTGGGAGGTCTTTGCTATATCAATAAGCATTTAATGATTGGATTTTTGTAATTTTAGGTGAGATAAAAGTTTACTATTTCAATATTCAAATTTAATGATTTTATTTTTATAATTTTAGGTGAGATAAAATTCCGTTTAGAGGCTTGAACTAGTTGGTAATTTATTATATTGTTTATATATTTAAAATAATTAAAAGCAATTTATTATTTGTCATTGTTTGGTATCTCTTATATTTACCTATTTATTACCCCAAATAATATCTTTTTAATCCCATTTTCTTCCTGTGTACTATCCCTTTTTGCAAAAGCAATAACACATCAACAATTTTTGATTTGCTCTCTTTGCCATTTCTATCCATTCTATCCTCCTGCCTTTTCTGCCTCGTTTTTGGGCTCATCATTCACTCAAAAACAAAAAAACTCCCGGCCGCCCCATATCCTGTCATATCCTTTATTTCCCCCTTATTGTTTCGCTGCTGCTGCCACTGCTCCTGCTACTGCACTCCCAACCCCCCTTCGCATCACTGAAATGCGTTTGACAGTTGTTTTTCAAGGGTGTTTGAAGGCAACGAAACCACCCCCTACTCCTCCATGGGCTGCACTTTTCGCGTATAAAAATTTCTTTCACTCTTTCCAGTACCAATTTTGAGTTGGCAGTTGTCGTCTGTCTGTATTTTTTTCTCCTCTGCTGCTCTGCTCCCCCCCTTGGATTCATTTTTTCCATATTGTGTCGGGTAGGTTGCTATTGCTTCTCCTTTTTTTTTCGAATTTTTTTCCCGACTGAAAACGGATGGTAATAATTTTTTGCGTTTAGTTTTTTGTCAGGACTTTGTATGCCATTCGAATTTTGACGGCGCCTGCTGGTATGCAACGCTTTTTGTCGCCTCGAGCTCGTGTGCGCGAAAATTCTTTTGGCAAACTTTTAGCTCCCCTCTGGCCTCCCTGCCTCCCACTTTGATTGAATTTCCCGCTGTTGAATTTTCCTTGGCCCAACCGATCGCTTTCATAATTCATCTCTGCCTCGCATAAATTGCAATCTGAATGAAAATACAAATAAATCAGCATAATAGACTCGACCCCGGCAAATAATAAAAATAATAATAATAAAAAAGCAAGCAACCACCAGGAGCTGCACAGGCAGCAACCCTCCATTGGAGTGGTTCATTTCTTTTTCGGGGGTTGAGGGGTGAATACAATAAAAAATCGAACTGTAAACAAAAAAAAAAAAAAGGAGGACTTGTAAAAAAAAGAAATAACATAAAAAGGCGAAGAAAGAGCTGCGGCAGAAAAATAAAAGCGAAGAGAAATCGCACAATTTTTGATTAAAAATCCCATGCAAATAATACAGATGGTCAGCAGCAACTCGCCAGGGATGGGGAGAGGGTGAAGGGGAGTACTTTTTTGAATATGTGCAAAAACATATTCCACACACACAGCACACCACACCGCACACACCAGCCCTGCACACACACCCCACCGACAAAATGTTTGCCTCCAACTTTTGTGCTCGGTTTGCATTTTGCGGATTTGCAAATTCATTTTTATAAATGTTTTGCCGCTTGTGGATTGGTAGGGTGGCTTGGCCCACATGCGGTATGAGTAATATTTGAAATATTCCAACCATCCTCCCTCCCCTCTCTCCCTTACTCCACCCTTTATTTTTGTGCATGTTTTCAGCACCTGTAACTGGCTTTTATTTATTGGCCCGATATCTGTTTTCCTACATTTCCGCCCATCACCCATGCTTTTGTTCTGCCAAATATTGCGTATACGCAATGTAAGCCGGACCTGCAATACTTTTTTTAGGCTTATTTGTTGTTCTGTGGGTTTTGTTTGTAACTGCTAATTTGCATACTAAAATGTAGAATTTGCCTGGGATTATAGTTCAGTGTACAGTGGGTTAGTTAGAGAGTTTCAATGATAATTTATGGCGAAATATAACTGGGGAAATTATTCTCAAACTTCAAAGTCAGATGTAAAGCGTTAATTTATCTCCAAATTCTATGAATTTTTGCACTGTGCATGTGCCATATTATTTAACTTTATGGCATAGTTTGTGGCCACTGTGATTGGCAGCACTCAGAATAAATATATACGTATATAAACAGGTGTCGATGCATTATTCAATTTCGAAATTACATTTCACTGTTTGGCCGGCTGTTCTCCCCCCGTTTTGTTATTGTTATTTGTTGCTGGGTGTCTGATAGTTTGTCCTTGTGGTGTGTTGTAACCAAAATCGTTTTGATGGCTGACTGGCTAGTGTCGCCGTCGAAGTCTGCTCGTGTTCGCGATAAATAAACAAAGAAAAAACACAAAAAAAAAAGAAGTGGTGTAAAAAAAAAACCCTAAACAAAAAGCGCCTGTGGTTGTTGTAACACACGCGCTAATCAGGTCGCTAATGGACGCCCTACCAACACACACCAATACCCCCCACCCGTTGCACCTGGTCATCCCCCCTCAACTATCAATCAGCCGGCAATGTGTGTGTGTGTGTGATTTTTGCACACCTTACGTAGCAAGTTTTTCCTTTTCTATTTTTTTTTTCAATGTTTTGGGTTCGATTTGGCTGGCAAGTGAGCGAGTCTGGTTTTTGCTTTTGCTTATCTTATCTATCGCATTTTGCTCGAAACTAAATTTATGCCAGTCAAACGGGGTACGAAAAAAAAGGAGGAAAAATCTATAGAGAAAGAGAGGGGGGTCGGTGCGATCTCTATACCCATTGTCATTGGTTTCGTTGCGTTTTTGGCATTTATCTAATCGCCAATTAAGCAAGAAAAAACCCAACGAAAATCATAAACAATCGGACAGACATAAACATTAAAAATAAATCGAAGGCTGCGACTGTCAACGCTCGCAAACAAAAAACCAACAACAGAGCGAAATCCACAAAAATAAATGTACGACGAAATAATAATAATAAAAAATAAAAGAAGCTGCAATAATTTTGTTCAAGTATTTTGTGCGCACACTCACACATCGAGGAACATGCATAAATCACATTAAAAATAAAACAAAACAAAAATGAAAATTGCAACAGCAATGAGCAAAACTTGAAGCGACTCAAAACCCAACGCATAAATCGACGGCGACGCCAGCGTCGTACTTGAAAACCAGTTTCGAACAAAAATGTCTACTGAAGTACAGCTAAATGACAACGACAACAACAACACTAGCTAACCAAAATAAAACCCAACAAAATATATTTAAGAAAATGCCTAAGCTAAAAATATTTGCCATCGGAAAAAGGTTAGCAAGAACACAGATATGAAAATGGGACAGGAAGCAAAGCGATTGATAAGGCCAAATCACACATTTTGGTGATATGTTGAGAATCGCAGAGAGAGGCACATTCCTTAAGATAGATATCACCAACAGGTGGAGCCACCTACATCAAAATCGCAGTTTTCATTATTCAGGAAGTTGACAAAGATTCAAGAATAAAATCTATGCTAATTTAACCATAATAAAATCTGCTTGATTCCAATGCTTATCACGTCACCTTATAATGCAATGCCTTAAGCTTAAGTAAACACCTCAAAGATTATTCCAGAAGTACGACTATTTATCAGCTGCTGTACTCAGTTTTATAGTCTTCAACATATGGTTTCAATATATATATATATATAAATTGCACTCACTCACTTCCTGAGCCTAATCAATTTTTTTCTACACACCGCCCCCACACCTTCACCTTGATTACTTTCCATTCACAAAAACCAAAGCGACCATTTTGCGTTGAGTTATTTTTTTGCTGAATGCAGAGAGACTGACGTACTAAATGGTGGTACTACCTGGCCGTAAATGGCGATAAGCAATTATCGATAACCGAGAACCATTTCTGCATACCTAAGCGCAATTTTATGTCGGCCAAAAAAAAAAACAAGAGCAGATGGGCAATGTTTAAGTACAGGTACAGGTAGGTTCCATTCAGCTAGTGAAAATTTCCATTGTGTTTCCATTTTCGGTTTGCAGAACTATACAGTTTTCGGGCTTCATGGTTCTTATTTTGTTGTTGTTATTTTTCCCTATAGATATAGTACGATCTGTGGTTATAATTAGCTTGTCAGTCGCCCCCCCGCCCAAATGCCTGCTTTGTGATAAGAGCTGGTTACCTCTGATTTGGGTCTGGGCCCATCGATTGTGATAGTACCTACATACGATGGTATGGTATGGTATGGCATGGTATTTATTTATTTTTTCGGTGATTGTCGGTGGTGGGGAATGTGGTGCTAGAGTATAGTTATCTGTGCGGTTGTTGTGGCTCTGCTAAGCATATATTTTACTATATCTATGCGAATGTGTGTGTTAGTGCGGTCTAGTTTGATATCAGTGTACGTTCAGGGGCTTTTAATTGGGTCGTTAAATGTTTTCGTTGCGTTTTGGGAACTTTTTGTTGTTCCTCTTTTTATCATGTGACTAAACGAACTCTGCTGAATGGAAGCGTATCGAAACGAATCGGATTGGAGTGCCAGAGTGCGACTCTTCAAGGTGCCTTGGTTAAGAGCCTGAGGCGAAAAGTCAACTGCTTAACCCATTAATGCCCAATCAAATTCAAATTGTGTGATTTGATATGCGCACACGAGCAGAGTTTGCTTTTGGTCCTACCTCCGACTCGGCTTCGATGACCTTCAGTCTGCCTTGATGAGGGGTTAAAGTCGCCTTCGGCTTTAGGGGTGGCTACGGCTTACACATGTAACTATTGGCATGCCCTCGAGTGTGTTACGGGGGTTGCTGCTGCTCAGTTTCCAGCCCCCTTTTTGGTTCTGATGGGTTTATTAATACCCAGACGACGCTCCTCCACACTCGCTAAATTGTACCCGTGTATGTTTCTGTTTGTTTCTTTCGGGGTTTAATCACCGAGAATGCAGAATGCCTAATATATATACACTCTCTCTATATATATATATATATATATATACAATCTCGCTCTCCCCTCTCTAATGACTGAGGGGGTTGTTGGTGCAGTCTTTCTGCGATTTGCAAATGGTTTTCCGCGTTTAGGTTTTGTTTTTCTGTCATTTACTCGTTTGTATCACATTTTTATTTCCCGTGTGAAAATCGCAAAACAGATGAGCGAGCGGCAAACAGGAAGTGGCCAGGATGGTTGGCAGGAGAGTGAGTGAGTGAGGAAGTGGAGGACACGAGTGCCTTCCCTTTACTTCCTTACTTTTTTAGGTAGCAATTCTAAAGTCTCTAAAGTCCTTTCGGTGGTTGCTTGATGGGTTGTGATTTGGTTGCCTCGGTGGTTGATTGATGATTGTCTCGCGCTCTGTTTCCCCGAGTTCCTGTGATCCTTTTCTTTTATTTTTTAGCGAGAAGTGAGCTGTTGAATGGGGTGAGGTAGGTGGTGGTGGTGGTGGTGGGTTGATGACATTAGAGGGTGTTTACGATAAGCTCGAAGCGTTAATTAACCGTTAGATTGATCTGGTAACCGGAATTTTAAACTGTTTTTTATGCTGCGGAAAATTGGGAGAGTTTTTTAGGTAAAGTGGCAAGCAAGAACGCTGATCATCCCTTTTTGTAGTTGTTTAAAAGGTAATTGAGATACATTTGCAGCTTGACATAAATTGAGCAGTTTAAAAAGCAAAATTTATACAAAATACATTTAACTTGAAGATCTTCATATTTTTCACTACACAACATTTTCCCTCAACGGAAGTGAAACAAAAAGACATTGTAGATCACCTGTGCTGAATGGTTCGCCTATGGCTGATCTTCCAAGAAGGTTAATTCCCAACTCATTGGCATATTTCCAGAGCATTTTCCATCTCGGTCTCGATCTATTATTCTTCGGGAATCTTCCAGGCAAAACTATGTACATATTTCCCGTTTCATGGGAACTCCCTGTCTACCTGTTCTCACTTCACTTTGGGTTAAGCGGAGTTGCGACTATTGCAAATGGGTTAAGGTTTACCTGGGGTCGGCTCTTTTTTTCTTCTTCGCGGTCTCTGTACTTTTAAACCGTAAGATGTTCGACCTTTTCTTTGTTGCTTTCATCTTCTTCGCATCGATGATGAATTACAAGCGAACCGAGAAAAATGTCTGCCGAGAAAACTCCCATTGTGTCGAGGGGAAAATGGGGGAAAATGCGTGGCATGTGAGAAAAAAAAAACGAAAAATCGAAAAACGGCAAACAACAAGATACGGGAGGGAAAATTTTCTGTAAGCTGGAGTTGGGGGGAGAGTGTGTGCGAGTGTGGAGTGACCTTTTTTTGGGTCTCTGAATATTTTTTCCAGCACCTCTGCCCCTTTTCCCAACACACACACACACAAAAGAAAACCGAAACAGAAACCGAAGAAGACGCACAGACACAAGAAATGGGCGAAAACATTGTCGAACTGAGAAAAGTAAGTGACAGACTTGAGTTGTTTTTCAGGCAAACGAAGCGGATCGTTGGGAAAATTTCTTTCTTGGTATCGATATGCCCACTTCCACCGGCAACTATATACGATTGGGGTCAAGATAATAGGTCTTATTAATGGAGTTTTTGAGGAATTGCAGGAGTTAACTAAGTAAGTTTAAAAATAATTGAAAATCTTTAGTTCTTCAATTATTTTACCAGGAATTCTACAAGATCTTTTCTTAAGGAATACACTTCATCACAATTATAATATGAAAATAGATATATTATTGTATATTAAAATTATTAAAATGTTGACCAAAAAATTATATATTTTTTAACACTTAAATTGTGTTTACAAGTGGAATTAATTTTTTACAAGACATAAGTTATGTATAGTGATAAATAACTCAAAGCTATGCAATATATGGAATATGAAACCAACAATTTAAAGTTAAAAATGCAAAATAAAATTCATATAATAACAGATTATACTAATTTATAAATATTTAAATCTTTTATGTAAAGTAAAATTAAAGTCATTACAAAATATATTCTGTACCATTTAAAAATAACCTAAATAACCTAACCTAAATAACCTGTAGATATCTTTGTATCTTTAGCCCTATTATCTTAACCGCAACTGTACATATTCGATGCGTACTTCTGGAAAACGTTTCAATGGAAAACTCCAGATACAAATACCTATGTACACTACAAACAAAGCAACAGCAGTGGGTCGAAATGTTTTTTCTTTATTTTTCTTTTTTGCCTAAATATCTTCTTCGAGTCTCTGAACTGAATGGTTTCTTGGCCTCTTCCCTTCAGATACATTTCGTGGCGTATCTGTGTGTATGTTTGTGTTTGTGTGCGTCGTGTGTCAATTATGGGTCAGCTGTGCGTGAGAGCGAGGCAGCGACAGAGAGAGAGAGAGAGAGAGAGAGTGTTAGAGAGATGGCTAAAGAGAGAGAGAGAGCTTGAGCGAGGGGGCGGTTGTTGGGAGGCGGTCCAAATAAACAGCTGATTTGGGAATTCGGCATCAGAAGTCGGTCAGGAATTAATCTTTCGAATGCGTATCTTTAAAGTGTGTGGGAAAACCCGTGTATCTTTGGGGGAGGTTTTTAATTTTCATCAATTTAAATTAAGTGAAAAAATATTTAGCTAAGATAATTGATATAAGAAATATTTACAATATATGGAGAGTTATTGTATTTAAATTGTATAGCTAAGATAGTTGATAAGAAATGGTAAGAAATTGTTTATTAATTTGTAAATGTGTTGTCTGGCTTTATATGAAATTTGTGTGTTACTTTTATGTATTTTTTAGATCTGAGTTTAATGAAGTTTGAATTATTTTTTTTTTTATACAGTAAGAAATAAAAATCTTGTAGAATAGAAAAAAAAAATCTTTGAGAAAATATTGGCTGGAAATTTATGTGGAGATAAATTTAACTCTATAAATTAAATACAGTTTAATGTGAAACTACGTTTTTATAATATGAAAGAATGCACTATAAATTAATGTTCAATTAAAAAATATATATATTTTCTCACAAAATCATATTAAAAATTAACTAGTTTAGAATATTTTAACTTTTCAAATTCCAACTAATATTTTAAACTGGTAATAAAGACATGTCTTTAATTCTCGTTGAAAAGGAATTGTTTCACAAAAAAAAAAAATATTAATTCTCACAATTCTCCCCCTAAAATATATTCACAGCTCTTACAAACTAATTAAACTACACAACTATTATTATCATTATTAATATGATTCAACAAACAACAAACAAAGCATAAGAGACACGAATAAAAATTTACATAAAATATCTAAAAACAAAAGCACATTCCATTTAATTATTTTCTGGATTTGGTTTTTCGTTTCCTTTTTGTTTTCATAATTTTGATTCAAGCACAACAATTAAAAGTTTCTAGTGTTGGAGAAATAAAATTGTTGATATGGGCCATAAAGAATTTTAACTTGTTTTTTTTTTTTTTGTTTAGCACTTTGTGTGTGTTTATAAATTGTTTTTATTTTTAGCCCAGGTGAAACATTATTTTTAGCCGGGGCAATTTTATTGACTGTCGAGTTGAGGAGATATATACACACACACACAAAGTTGAAGTTGAAAAATTCTTTTGGCTCATTTGCTGTGATTATTTTTTGTTTTATTATTTCGTTTTTTTTTTCTTGTTTGGTTTAAGTGGAATTTATTTTTAGATATTTTACCTAAGTTTTCTTTTTCTTTTGGGTTTTATGGCAACAGCGCGTGGTGTATTAATTGTTGTTGTTGGTTGTTGAAGCTGTTGTTGTTGTTGGTGGTGCTGTTGTTGTTGTTGTTGTAGCTATTGTTGCTGTTGTTGCTATTCAAGGTGGGGAACAGGTGCACGTTGCAGCAGCTGCTATGTGCTATCTCTTTCCCTCTAAAGTTGTTGCTGTCTCAGTTTGCTGCTGTTATCAGTTATCACTGAAGAGTTTCTTTTATTTTGGTTGCTTGCACTTTTCACTAGTTCTTGGTTTTGTTTATTTTTAAATTTATAGATTTTAGGGGTTCTTGAGTTAATTTGTTTATTGCTTTGGAAACTTACTTTTTGGAATTGCGCTTCGTTGTTTGTTTGGAATACATGGGAATTTTGTCAACAATCAATTGCATGGCATCAACAAATACATGGGACAACAACACTTGTGTTGTTATTAGCTGTAGATATTAATTGTTGCTGTTTTTAATTTTTATTTGTATTTTTTAAGGTTCACTGCAGCATTTTCAAAAACACTCACTCTTTCTCTTACTTTTCACTTTTTTGTTCACTTTTATGCTGATTTGTTTCTTTCTCTATTATTTTTTCGTTGCGTTTTTTTGTTTGTTTGTTACGCTTTCACATTTGTTGTTGGGATGTTGCACAAGTTTCTTTTTGTAATTATTTATTTACTTTTTGTTGCTGTTGTATGTTTTTTTTTTTGGTTGCCTAGCAAAAGTGTTGGAGTTTTAAAAATATTTTCGTTTTCAATATATTAATTAAATATATTTTTGATGATGTTGTTGTTGTTGAATTTATTTTTCAGAATTTGTGCGATAATACTGTTGTTGTTGTTGTTGTTGTTTTAATAGTAATCCAAAATGTTGCGCCGCTAACAGGAACTTTTGGGGCACTTAATCCAAGAAATGTGTGCTCTAAGCGGTTTGTTTACGTTTTTTACGCTTTCTCGTATATTTTTTGTCACTTGTCACTTAAACATAAGTTTTGCAATTCTTTGTTTATTTACGGTTTGCGATTGTGTCACTATTTTTGTTTGCTTTTTGAAATATTGAAATATTTTCGAACAAAATTACGTGCGGTTTTTCGCGACTTAAAAACTCTGGTTGGTTTCACATGAGCCGTGGCTTTGAGATTTTTTTGGCCTGGCCTCGCTTCGATTCGATCCGTTTCGAGACGACAACGTTCGACGGCAGCCAGAAAGGAACTGAATGAACGGCGGCTCAGAGTAGCTTATAGTACGTATTTCCTCTGGCGAGCAATCCATGAGATACTCTGTTAGGCACAGCACTCTGTTACCCTCTCTGTTACGCTCAGCAGCTGCCGTTCGGCACCCGAACTCACCCACACGGCAAGCCGAATGGTGCCGTACGAGCACGAAGTACAGTTCGCTCTCGTCCGCTCTCGCTCTCTCTCTCTCTCACTCTCGGGTTGATTTATTTCAGGTTGGTATTTCGTATTTCGTATTCATTTCGGTCTGTTAAGGGGCGACGACGCGCGAGCACTTAAGTAAAATAATAATTATGTATACGTATGTCAATTTGTTTGACTTCTTCGCCTCGCGCTTCCCTACTATTTCTACTACCAATTCGATTTGGTAGGGTAGTAGTAGATTTTGCTACCTTTTTGACGAGAGTCACAGCCTCTGAAGACTTGGCATTTACGGGGCGCTCTCTCTCTTGGGAGGAAGAAAAAAAGGTAGTTTTGGTAGTAGATTTGCTTGCTACCTTTTTGTACAAAGCAGGCAGCTGACATTTATTGGGTTTGTTTTGAAAGCGTTTAATGGGTGCGAGTGTGCGTGTGTGTGTCAGTGTTGGCGAGTGTGTTTGCGTTAAGTAGATTTTTCAGCACATTTGTCTTAATTGTTGTGATTTGTGGTTGATTTTTTGAATGATTTACGGCGTGTGTAGTGCCAAGCGGGATTAATTGTTTTTTAAATGTCAGCTAAGGATAACCAATAATTATTATTATATCTATATTCTTATGCTTAAAATATTTAATGTGGGAGAATAACTAAATAAAGTTATATTCAGCATTTTTAATTATTAATAACTAAGTAAACATATCGCCCTAAAATTGCTATTTAATTTGCTACACTTTTAACCCTTTAAGAAGTTTTCGTTCGAGTGACCGCACAATTGATATACTTTAATTACCCGAATAAAAAACATTTAACAATTTAATCTGAGCATATCAATTGCCCACACACTCGCACACACACATTCTCTCACACATTTCACGCTCTCGCGCTCTCTTGGCAAAATCCACTCCCAATTTATCACTCAATTAGCACGGAAAAATGTAGTAGTGTATTTACTACGCTTCTGGCTCGCTCGCTCTCTCTCTCTCTTACAGTGTCTCCTTCTCGCTTGCTCTTTGTAAGTATGGCATATGTCCATCTCTCTTGTCGGCTCTTGCACAGCGTGAGAAACTCTCTTTCTGGTATCGGGTGTTCATCTCAATGAAATTGTAGCATATTTGTTGCCATATCGAGATTAAATTTTCAAAACACAAACGAGCACAGCACGAGAGACAGAGAGAAAGAGAGAGGGAGAATCGGTCAGAAAGAGATGGCCTTAGCCCGAGAGAAAGAGAGAGAGAGAGAGAGAGAGAGTGAGTGAGAGTTCGTTTGTATGCGTGGCTTGTAAGCTTTTGTATAATACTCGAGGTGGGGATAAGTGCGGAGGCGGTTGGGGTGGTTGGGGGTTGTTGGGTGGTTGGGTGATTTTGTGGGTGGTTCGTTTGGGGTCGCGATTTATTGATGACGCCAGCGTCGACAGAGACGCCAACAGCGACAGCGACGGCGACCGTGTTAATGTGTTTGTTGCTCTCTGGCATAAAATTATGTTTTATTTTATTTAACATGCTTCTGCCTCGATTTTTGGCAGTCCTTGTCATAATTCTGATAAAATGGTAAAAGGGGACAGTTGAGGAGAGGGAGTCCTGCCCCAAAAAGGAAGTCTCTTTTATTTTCCAACAACAACAACAACAACAATTACAACAACAACTCATCGAGATGATGACGATGATGGAAGTAATGATGATGTTGGTATGTTATGTTGGCAGCAGACAGCAGCAGCAGCAGCAGCAGCCTCATTGGGTTATGCTTATATGGGTTTGTATTTTCGTACTTTTTTTATTTTTGTTGTATTTTCGTATTTTGTATTTGGGTTCGAGTTTGAGTTTGAGTCGAGTTCAGGCCCTCCACATACACATTTACTGGGGTGTGAGTGGTGTGCCGTGTGTGCCTGTACAGTGGTCACTCGCAAAATAAGAAGGATATTTTCATTTTATTTAATTTGAAATGCAACATAGATATATAACTCATAAATCTTTTGTTTTCTTTTCTGATAATTTATACTTAAATGGATTTTATATCTCTCATTTTATGAAAGTTTTCGAAAATTTCATTGAAAAATGTACAAAAGCAGTCATATACTTTAAAAAAAAATTTAATTTAAATTGTCCTTTGCCCAGTGACTTAGAACAGTTTAAAAACAATCTATACAATTTTATAAATTCGTAAAAGTGTTAAATAAATAACTGCTATATAAAGTTTCTAAGACCTGGAGATAATAAGATAGTAACTGTTAAGGATGCTTGCAACATTCAATAATTACGAAACTTTTCACCAACAACAGTAGCCAATTTCCATTATATGTAAACCATTTCTTCTAAATTAACTTCAATTTAATCCATATGTAATACTAAAATTATGGTAATATAAAGGCTTCACTGTGCTTACGGGTGTGCGTTGGGTACTGTGTGTAAAAGGAAGTGTACTGTGTTGTAGGCCGTCGTCATCGTCATCGTCATTCGCTTTCCGCTGCTGCTGTTGTTTGTGCTGCTGTTGGTGTAGTTGTTGTTGTTGATGTAGTTGTTGTTGTTGGTGTGTTTCTGTGGTTGTTGTTGTAGTTGTTCTGTGTGTGGTTATTGTTTTTTTTTTTTTTTCTGCACATGTGTGAGTGTGAGTGAGGGAGGGACAATGGGTATGTTTGTCGCTCAGTCCTCAGCCACTTCTTCATCATCGTCCTCTCGTCCTGCGACCTCCTGCCTTCAGCCTACTCCCTGCCCTCCTGCCTTGTCCCTTCATCCTGCGGGTATCTGCATTTGTATCTGTATCCGTATCTGTATCTGTGTAAATGCGTTGGTTGTTGGCTTGTTTCGCCACCGTACCCTCCCCCGATTGCCATCATCCTTGATCATCGGCTGCCAACGTGCGTTTGTTCGGGTGCCGTGTGTGGTGTTGTTGTTGTTTTTGTTGTTGTGGGTTCCTGTCCCTCTGTCTGTGACTGTGCCTGTGTTCCTATTCCTGTTACTTTGGCTGTGACGGAGCACTGGAACTGCCAAATTGCTAAACAGCCATAAAACAGGGTGTCCCAGGCATGCGTGTGGGGGTGTGAGTAAGGATGGTATTTAAGCTAATCATAGGTTAGCTAATCAGAGAAGGTTTTTGAAAGTAGATACTACAGAAACTAAGTACTATTAAGTACTGCCTTCTTCCCAGTTTTATTTCGAATTAGATGTCAGACAACGAGCGAAAAACAATGGGTTTTAAGTGTATTTTAATTTAATTTTCTTAATTAAGACTATTTTCGGAAATGCATTTCCCATTAAAAGAATTAAAATAAAGTCTCCTCTGTGCCTTAATTGAATTAAAATATCAAATCCAAGACAATTTTCACTGAGTTGTCTCAATTGATCTGGGACTCACCCTGTTCCGGTGGCCAAAAACGGCTGTAAAAACAATTTAATGGATAAAACGACAAAAATCTGGTTTTCACAAAAACCAAAAACCCAACAACCAGGAGCAACAACAACAAGCAGGCGATGAAAGCGCTAAAAGGGGGCCGGGAAAAAGGGAGAAGTTAGGAAGTTTGCTGTTGCTCTGCTGGAAGAAGAACACTCATGGGAACAGCAGCAGCAGCAGCAGCAGCAATAGCAACAGCAACAATGCCAGCAAAAGCAGCAGCAAATGTTGAGATTACACTAAAAGTAACTGCCAACAGCAGCAGAGACGTCAGCAGATGCAGCAGCAGCAGCAGCAGCAGCAGCAGGAGCAGAATGCAACGCAATGAGAGAGTGCAGCACTAAAATCAATTATGTAGCCAGCGCAGCAGCAACACCAACAGCAACAGCAGCAACATCAACAGCAGCAACACCAACAGCAACATCACAGCGACTGCAACAGCAGCAGCGTGAAAATAGTAGTGGAAAAAATGATAAAAACCAACAAGTGTCAAGACTAGGAAATACCCCGTGTTATATTTATGCCTTAAAATTGCAAAGTTTGATATTAATAATGAATATAAAGGTAGGCTTCACCTTTTTTAGAAAAGAAAATATACTTGAAAATATTTCCAACAAAGCTATTCCAAATATTCCTAATTAATATTTTTATTTCTTTATATGTATATCAAATCACAATCAAATTATATAGTACTATATTAACATAAACTTTACTGAAACATAATACCCTTTAACTAACTGATTACAGAGTATAAAAAGCGAAATAGCAAAGCACTAGACGATAGCAAACAGAAAAAAGGGGTGATGGCAGGGACGGTGGCAAAACTAGGGACAACTGGAAAAGGGGGGTTGGGTGCAAGGCGGGCATAGTAGGTGGAAGGGCGGCGGAAGGCAGAGGGGGCGGGCACACAAGTGTCTGTTTGTCGTTGCGTCGGTCAGTCGGCAAAAATATGTTGTGCATTTACAAGCGAGAGCGATAGAGAGGGCTAGATGACGAGCGATAGAGATGGGAGGCAACGTCAACTGCTGTTGTAACTGTTGTTTTTTGTTGGTGTAGTTGTTGTTGTTGTTGTTTGGGTGGCTGGTAAAATGCGTGCAAAAGCAAAGCCAAAAAGCAAAAAAAAAAAAATATATGTAAAAAGAAAAGAAGAGAGGAGAAAAGCTTAAGAGCGAATCTTGAAATACACTCATAATCTTCTCTAAGGATATATAATAATTAATTTTTCAACAAATTTTAATAACTAGAAAAATTTTACAATTACAAAAATATTAACATTTAATATAATTTCAATAATATTTACATAAAATACAATAATTACAACAATATTCCAATGTTTCCCTTGCATCCCATTTTAATTTCAATATAAAATATACTACAAATTCGATACTAAGCCTTAATTAATTTCAAAAGTAAGCACTTACCTACAAGTGCTAATCAGGAATGTATGGAATATAAGAGACTAGAAAGGCTTTAAAAATTAAATAGCTTACATTTTCAGAGAGGGTACCAAAAAAGCTATAAACAAAAGCAAAAAAAAAGTAAAAAATAAAAAGAAAACCAAATACTAAATCCAAAAGCAGCAGCAGCAGTAGACGATGAACTTTGCTGGCTGCCTTTGTTGTTTTGCTGGCTTTTGCTTCTTGCTGTTGGCTGGCTTTTTGGGTCTAAGGCAAAGACACCTTTCCACGTGCAGGTTTGCACCACCTTGCCCCCTTTCCCCCTTCACCACCCTTGCCAGCAGAAAATAATCAGCGAAAAACGTAGGAGAAAAAGAGCGTGCAAAATTATGCTGAGTGCTTGGCTGGCTGCCACACAAAGTGAAAGAAAGGCAACGACAACGACGACGTCTTCGCCGCCTCCTGCACCGCCCACCGTTACCCCCGTTTGGCACCGCCAAACTGCAGTTGTACACTAAGAAAAAAATATACTTCAAATTCATACTAGTAAGAATCTTATCTAAACAGAAGTGTGAGTCTTGTCAACTCCTTGTTTGAATAAAAAATAATAACTACTAACTTACTAACAAAATCATGTTTGTTTAAATACATTTTTGTAGTCCTTGCACTAGTATTATAATTTTAGTCAGAAGCTTGAAACCCCGTAAAGGAGTCATTTCCGACCTAATAAATCATATAAATTCTTGATCAGCATCAACAGGCGCATCGTTCTAGGCATGTTTGGGAGAAAAATAAATTTTCCTAATTTTTTCAAAATTTTATAAGGGGTTACATCATTAAAATGGTCAAAAAATTGCAAACAAATTTGAATTTTTTAACATCTTTAATTTAGAACGCAGATTTATTAAACTAGTAAAGACTAACATTGGAAAGCTTTCCGAATTAAATTTAATGCATTTTTGGCTTAGTTGTGCGATTTTTAAAATATGCATTTTTGAAAAAATTTCATATATAAATAACGATAAATGTTGATCAAAAAATAAGAATAATGTAATCGTTTTCCAATGAGATCCTTATTAAATTGCAAACTGAATGGGTATATAATCTTTAGCTAAACAACATAAATAGTTTTCTTTCTTGTTTTAAATACTAAAATTTTTACAAAATAATTTACATGATTTTCTGCTTACTTCCAGATTTTTTCTCTGTGTAAACCCACTCCCCCCTCTCTTTGACTCCCTGCATCTGCTAAGCGAGAGCATAAATACGAGTAAAAAAAGGCAGTGAAAGAAGGAAAAATCAAGGAGGGATTTTGGGTGGTGGGGCAGGGGCGAAAGGCGGAGGCGGTGGTGGTGGAGCAGGGGGGGAGGAGCTTTGCCGGCAGATACTTTGAGATTTCACCCCCCTCACTGCCACCGATGGCCGCCTGTTTTCATGCATTTTATCAGTCGACGCTGACGATTTTCTTGGCGTTTTTATTTTTATTATTTTTTTTTCTCTCGCTCTTTTGCTTGGTTTCGTTTATGATTTTTTTCCTCCTTGTTGTTGTTGTTTTTGTTCTCCTCTCTGGTGTTTGGTTTTTGTTTTTATTTGGGTTTCGTTTTGGGATTCGGTTCGGTGTTTGTATCGGGCAAATGTATCTGGATCTCTGTATTTGTATCTGTATCTTTATATGTGGCGCTGCTGCCGCTGGTGCTGTTGCTGTTGTTGTTGCTGCTGTATCTCTTTTGTATCTTTTAGCGCTGTTTTGAGTTAAGCAATTGATGGATATGGTTTATTTATAACGCTTGGCGACCGAAACCGAACCGAACTGAACCGAACCGAAGGAAACGAATATCATCCACACAAGCCACCGTCATCATCATCATCATCGGTTCGAAACGCAATCATTGGCATCGGAATTCCGACGAGCACAATGAGTGCGGACGTGTATCTGAGTATCCGTAAGATACTTTACTCACTCACTCGCAAAGTTCGCTCGCTGCTGCTGCTGGCTGCGTTCGATAAACGTAAGCGTAATAATATTTTATTGAAATTTGTTTTCTTGCCTGTACTTGCCCAGGCTCTCTCTGTCTCTTACACTCTGTCTCTGTCTCTGTATTTTCTTTTCTTTTTGGGTGCACGGGAAGAAAATGTATCTTTGGTATGATAATGATTGAAATATGGAATATAAAGTAATATTTAAATTAATATTTATCCATAGGGAAAATGCCTGATAAGAAAAATAACTTTTTAAAAAAATAGTTAAGCTATTAATTATTGTTTTCTTACAGTGTGAATACCTTTTTAAGTAACAAAATATTAACAATATTTTGGTATGACTTACTTTATGCTTAAAAATGGAAATTACAAAGAATTTCTTTGCGTTATAAATTAATAAAAGGTTTAAGATAAGTTATATTAACTAACCCTACTTTAACCTCATGTATTTGTGATACAAATATCCTATAAATTATATAAAAATTGTAAACTTTTTCCCAGTGCATTTGGTAAGGGGTATTGAGGGGCCTTCATTTCTTTTGTCGTTGCTTTTGCTTGTATTTTTTTTTTGCGCTCCACCATAAGTATCTGTTGGATAAATATGAGGTTAAAGCGCTGCCTGCTGTCTGTAGTTTCCTCACTTCAGTTCACTTGCATCTGTATCTGCGTCTGCCTCTGCCTTAGCCCCTGTATCTGTATCTGAATCCGTACCTGCAGCTGTATCCGCATCGGTATCTGTGCCTATAGATGTTCGCTGTATCCGTATCTGCATCTGCATCTGTATCTGTATCTGTTTCTGTGGGTTTGGGTCTGGAGTCGAGTGCAGCGCATTTTGATTGTTCGCCTGCTCTTTTGATGAAAACATAAATATCACAGCGCCGCCGAGAGAGACGAGAGCCCGAAAAAGAAGCCTCAAGACATCCCCAGAAGTGGATGTGATGAAGATGATGACGATGGTGGGGAAAAAAAGACAGAAGAAGCAGCACCATTGGCATTCCTAGCCTGAGCTCTTTCGATTCCTGTTCTTGCATTTGGAATGAATGAAAATGTTTTTCCCATTTTCCACCACTCTCCCTCCCTCCCTCTCTCCCTCTGGCACTCCCTGGTTTCTGGTTTCCCTTCGAGAGTTACAACTTCTGGGTTTTTCGTGTTTTTCCGTGTGCGGTAAATTGATACGGCCATGCTGGCCCTAACACGGGGCGTATGACTTCTCTATTAATAAGCCTAATTAAAGCCACGAAAAATGCTATTAGTCTACGCGGGATAATGCCCTAAGGCGAATCGGGGTTAAATTGAAATTCATTGAGGTTCAAATTAGATTAAATTTGATTTTCAAAGTCTCTGAAAAATAATATCGAATATCAAAGATTTTATCAGAATATCTAGGGGTAGCCAGTCAATATTTATTCGATATTGATTTTTTGGCAGGGTAAATGGTAAAGCATTTTGCATTCATTAAGGTAAACTAATCAAAAAAATGTATGATTAGCTAAACAATTTAAAAATAAATCTATAATATATAGAGAATTAAATTTTATTTCCCACTAAAGAACATTGGATTGCCATTGTTTTCGATTAACTAGGTATAAATGCTGCCACCAAAAGAAATGATTGAACAATTCTAAAAATAATCCAACCAAAAATCAGGGAGAAATCCAAAAATTTGTATAAGTGAGAAAGAGAGGTCAGAGAAGTACTCTTTTCTCGACCCCAGTTTCCCCTTCTCCACTCTCAGCCCTTGTTTATGACCTCTCCTCGAATAACTTCATAATTATTCATGCAGTTTACCCAACGCAATTACAACAACAACAATGGGGAAATGAGTGGATGCCACATGCCCACGCTTCAAAAAAAAAAAAGACCAACCAGCAACAACAATAAATTAAAACAACGATCAACAACAAACAAACAACAAGCAACAACAACAATTACACCAACAACTACAACAATAAGGGAAGTGCGTTGTTGTACATAAACGAAATCGAAACGAAACGAATAATAAATAAATGAGTACAGACGAGGAAAGGAAGGAACGACAATACTTTTTTTTATATAGTTGAATGACTGAACCAACCCGTCAACCCAACAACAACAACAACAACAATCAAAAAATTAACACACAAAAAATACTTATGCGCAATAACAACTACAACAACAACACCAAAAACCGAAAAATTACCTTAAAAACACCAAACAAGCGCTGAAAATAAGTAAAAAGAAAAAAAATATTCGGAAAATAAAAATACATTAAACGAAATAAGATGAATACCAAACAAATAAAAAATTTATGCGTTGCATGGCCGAAACAGAGACAAAGCGAGGGATTTGTATAAATGGAGGCGAGCGAGAAATTATGCCACAATCAAGTACAACACACAATAACAACATCACCAGGCGGCAGGCACAACAACTACTTCACAGAGAGAACAACAACAACAACCACAAACAGAGAGGAAAATTCCCCCCCAGGAAAAGTGCGTGGCTGAAATGGGAAATCCAAAAGTTAGAGATGGAAACGTGAATATGTTACTCGAGAGAATCAAGTTGAAAGGAAATAACACTCTTCTTAATTAATTTGGAATAAAAAATTCCATAAGATACTCCAATGAATATACTGCTTTTCATAAATAAATTTAATTTAAACCGATTTCTTTGATGGATTTTTGGGTATAATTTTATTAATTGTCCACCATATATTTTTAAATTATTCCAATACATATTTCTCTATTATTATCTCCTAGATCTAATGAAATTATTCCCAAAATTTTCCACCGGTGCATGGATCACCTGCATTATAATCCACTCACGAAGTCATCGCTCAAATAGATCAGATAATATCAGATCATATCGGATCGGTGAGAGAGCAGAGAAGATCACCTCCAAAAAAACAAAATACAAAAAACACAGAAGGCAGATGATGAGCGATGACGATGATGATGATTCGTTTGACGATGGTCTTTCCATTGCTCTGTGAGAGCAGATCATGATCATGATCAGCGGTCAATGATAATTCCATTTCGTTTTGTTTCTGAATCTGAATCGAAATATCTGAGTGACGACGACTGCCCAACTGTTTGTTCTACATATATCTCTTTCTGTGCATCTTTGTATCTGCTCTCGAATGCATTCCATAGATACACAAGAAATACAAAATGCGGCTACAATAAATAATAAAAACCAACGAAGACGAGGGCGAGATACTTTTGGAAATGGAAATTGGAAACGAGACCAATGCAGCAGAAACAGCAGCTGGGTGTAGGTAAAAAAAAAGAACAAAAACTACAAGGTCTACCCTATTTTCCACTCCCTTTGATGATGGTGAGTCCTCACTCCAAAACCCTAAAAAACATTATCGCTCATCACAATGCACGGTGATAGCACTTAGCTTGAGCAATTACCAATAGGCGGCAAACACCTCGACTTCACTTTGCCGTCTAATTGCTTAACAAAAGCTTCAATTAAACACTTCAAAGAGCTTATTACAAACCAATAAACCGCATCGCTCACTGAAAGAATCCGCAGCTCCTGAGGCGGAACGCGCTTGACGACTGCGAGTGTCAAGGATAACGCACAGATACAGATACAGGGAGAGAAAAAACTAAGAGATGTCTTTGGTATATATAAGAAAAACTTGAGATATTTTATAGATAATTGAAAATATGTAATATAGTTTAAAGGGTTAATAAACATATACTGAAGAAAGACTTTCCTTTTAATGAAAAGATATTGTATCTTTTACATTTCTTAACCTCATAAATCTTATATTTATTTTATTTAAAAGATTAGCTTCAACTTTAATGTAATAAGCGTTTATTTAATGACCAATTTTCTTTACATTTTCTTTCCCTGTTGAATTTAAACAGCTCACAGATACAAAAACACACACACACACACAAAAGAGAGGAGCACGCTCCACACTCCATTCAAGTCCACTCCATCGATGTTCTGGATGGAAATGGAATATCGCTTTACACACATGATAAGTGTCATGACTGCGTGGCCCGATAATTGTCTGTTTTGTCTCGTCTGCTGTTTTCCTGACTGCCTATCCGCCTCTGCTCATTCTTCTCTCCCCTGTCTCTCTGTCTATTCAGTATTCCTGCTGCTTCTGCTCCTGCTCCTGCTCCTGCCTGGGTCCTGCCTTGCTCCTGCCTGCTTATCCTGCTCATGATGGCACCGCAGTTGTGCCTACTTGAGGCTACTGTTGTTCCCTAGTTGACAAAAGGCCAAAGGGCTCTGTCGGGGCGAGAGCCTCTTTTGATATGCCCCTCCTGTGCGGTTCGGTTTTAGTGGTGACTGATCCTATCTGCACTTGAAAAAATAATATATTACACTTCAGTTAAGAGAGTTTAGTATCATTTTTAAGAATTTTTTAAAGAGAATTTTGAAACTTAGAGAAATTTTAGAGAATGTTGCGTCCTTGCAGTCTAAGGAATTGAAGTTAAAGCCACTTTTTAGTGATAAGTGATGACTGATTCTATCTGGAAAATATATTATACTGATGTTGAGATAATGAAGTATAAATTTTAAGAATTTTTGAAAAAAATTGGGGTACTCAGCGGTATCTTGGGGTATGTTGTTACCTTGAAGTTTCAGAAATTGGAGCTTTAAAAAATCTTTTAGTGATAAATATATGACTTATCATTTATAAAAAGTGAAGTATACATGATTTTTCATTAATAAACTTAATTAATAATCATATAAATAGTAAATATATTTCTTAATAAATAGTCTAATAGACTTTTAAAGCCATAATTAAACTCTTAATGAACGTATTTTAGAGTAATAAACTATTTGTTGTTAATTATTATTAGAAATATTTTCTCAAAATGTATTTTATACTCCAGAACTAAATTTTTTTACAAGACAAAGATACTTTTTGGTGGTGTCTTCCTTCCCTATTCTCCAACTTTCTGTACCTTTCTGTATCTTTCTCTTTTGTTTTCTTTGCCTCACTCTATTCTTCTGTGTGTGATCACTCCTGGATAGCGTTTTATTGGACTCTTAGCGGTTCCTAATGTGTATCCTGTTGCGCTGATCCAGGGTGTCTTATCAAGGGGAACATCCTTGTTTGACTACCTGAACAACTTCCGGCTTCCACTTCACTCTGTCTCTGTGTCTGCCTCATATTCCTGAATTCATTTGCATCAGGCGGATGCAAAGTCGAGGGTTAGATCATGACAGTGAAACGGAATCTCTTTCAAGTCAAAGCTCAAGCTCGGGAATTATTTGAACAACAATCATCATCATCATCATAATCAAAATAATAATAACTTCCCTGCATCATGGCACATGTTTGTCCGGGTGTAAGGGTTAAATGTGTCCCCCTGTTAAGGTGTGGGTTGTGCACACCCCTTAACCCTTACCCTACCAAACTCATTCTGCAGAGCAGCAGCCCCCCCGGTATTATGTTTTCTGGGGTTACTCTTCGGGGTTCATAATGCCAGCCGCCTTCTTTGAACTCTTTTTGCGTCATCGTTTGTGATTAAATAAAACCAAAAAAAAAAGAAGAGAAAAATAAAAAGCACGAGGATACATGTGCCCGTATTTATATACATGCTCGAATGTATATACCTAGAAATTTATGTATTTTTATTTGAGCTTTTACTTTTCATCAGTTTCGCTTGTTTTCCTGTTACCGAAGAAATCCTTTTCTCTCTTTTCGGCTTCCTTTTTATGGTGCGTACACAAAATGCGAACCTTTTCTTTTTCCATGGTGGGGGAAGTCCCCGAACACACGCCAAATGTAACCTCAAAGGGTTAAACACGCAAAACGCAAAAGCTAAAAAAAAAAATTGGAAAAAAATAAATTCGAAAAAAGGAAGGCCAACGCAGAAAAATATGAAAAGCAATAAGCGGCCTTGGCTGAAGGTTGTGAGAGGCAGGGGAATTAGTATTCCGAGTTGCCCAATTCAAACCTTATGTAAAACGGGGAATACCCTGGAAAAGGGGGCCGACTGACTGACTGTGACAGCATAAGGGATAAGGGATTAAAGGGGGTGCATGCCCAGAAATATTAATAAGCTTCGATTACAGCAAACGTACTTTTGTTTGATTTACAATTCCTGTCGAGTACATGACCCCCCCCCCAGGATATTATCTTAAAAATTATCCTGAACCCAAATAGCCGCAGGTATTTCTTCGTCAAAGGGTTAATTATTTATTTAGAAAGCCACAAAAGAGGTGGTATAATATTTGGATAACCCAAATAACGTGAAAACCCACCTCCGGGAGATATAAATTATTCATCTATAACAATCATTATAATAGTCGAACTGGGATTCGTACCCCACAAAATTCAAAGCTCCATTCATGAGGAATTCTGTCTAAACAAACATTTAGATGGGAATCTTTCAAGGAAGTTCCTGAAACCCAAAAAAAGGGGTATTTCTTCGCCCTATTGTTATTCTCGGCGGCAAGATCGCTTCATTATCATTAAAATCGTGCTGGCATTATCAGATAATTAGATGGAACAATTGTCTCATTTATCTACACCAAATAACAACGTGTTGTATGTCAGGGTCTTTACCTAACCCGAGACCCTCCTTCTGCCAGAGCAACCCCCTCTTCGATTTAAAGTAAGTAAATTTGTTTGCTAATAGAATTTGAAAAGAACATTTGCCACGGAGGATGAGGCGGGGTGGTTAAGTTGCTTCGGTATTACGCAATACCTTTTGTCCATGACCCACCGTCTTCGTCTCAGTCTCATGGAGATTTCTCCTTTATATTGACTTGAGATTATCGCACGCCAGGGTTAAAAACTTCCAATTTAAATTCAATTTCCGTGCAAAATGGTCAAAAGTCTGAGCGACAGAGAGAGAGAGAGAGGAAGCTAAAGTAAATAATAATAAAAAAAAACCCACCACTTAAGGGTTTGCCAACTGAATCCGGAATGCCGGATCCTCAATCCTGAATCCTGAATCCCGAGTCGTGAGTCCTGAATCCTGCCGCTGAATGCCAGCCGGATATCAGAGGGAGAGACAGAGATAGACAGATAAACAAGGAAGCCAAACAGGATGCATGACCATGCAGGCAAAGTCACTTCATTATCGAGATTATCGGCGCAACTTCCAACCCTGCCAAGGCATCAATCCCTCAGACTCTTCATCTACATCCGGGCAGGGGCACATAGAGAAAATGTCTATCAAAATGAGGTTATTTTTTGATTTTTAATCAAAGTGTTATTTTTCCTTCTAGGTTTTCTTGACTTAAAAATATTTTCCATACTTAATATTCATTTAAGTTTCTGCTTCTAAGTTTTCTAGATTTAAAAGTAATTTCCAGATTTAATATTCGTTAAAGTTTTGAATTCAACAAGTCAAAGGCGGCAATGTTACCAAATAAAATATATTTTTTTAAATATGACCATAAACTTGAACATCTCTTGAATAGTGTGACCAAGGTGATAATGGTTAATGTCTGCTCTTCGATAATCTTATTTAGGATGTATGGTTTTTTTTTTTCCTTCATTCATTTACAAAATTTTTTAAAATTTTATATATCAACTTAACAACAAAGTGACCATACAAACTGAAAATTTACTGATTTCAAAAATATGTTAAACCAATTTAATATAATTAACTTTCTATCTATAATTAATAATTACTACGAAATTGTATTTTATATCATTATGTGTGCTCATTTTTTAAGGGGATGAACGGCTTTTGAAAGCAATTATTTCCCCTAGCAAAAACAAATATTTAAATTATGAATTTTTCCCGGTGCACAGCCTCATCAGTCTTCCCAAGCCCATCCACTTTATCGCCGTGGTCCACATCCTTGTGTGCATACGTTCGCGCGTCAGCACAAATGTCAAACCACTCACTGAGCCCTGTGGTGGAGATGGTGGTGGTGGTGGTGGTGGTGCTGATACCGTCACCGTCACCGGTAGTGGTGGTGATGCTCGACTGACGGGGTTGCTTTCCCTCTACTCGGTTCCGGGTTCTAGCCTTTGCTGAGCGCCTGTCCACGGGTTATCCTTGAGCTCTGTTTGTCGTCCTTGTGCCGCCCCAGGACAGGCTAATAAAATTTGCCTGGTAAATCCGCAACAAACCCCGAGAAATCGCTGCTTAGCTGAAAAAGGGGAGCTCGAGGCGATCTGCAGAACGAGATGCGATTTGTGCGACTTGGCCTAAGCAAATTAAAAGTGTTGAAAGTCGGCGTTGGGAAAATTGGAAAGCATAATGGAAGGAAATTGTTTCAAATTGTCGGGTGTCCTTGAGGAAATATTATGTGGGGGGTTGTTGCAAGATAGTAGCAAAATCCTCATGATTCAAATTGAAATTAGTCTTAATTGGCAGGCAGAGACAGTTTGTACTACAAATTATAGCTGATGGACTTTGATTGGCATTAATGACATTATTTTTTATTTATTTATTTAGAGCACGTAATATTTATTCATTATCTTTTTTTAATTACCTGAGATGATAGTAATTATTTTGAATGAGAATGCTGGGAGGGAAATAAATATTTATAAATATTCCAACACAAGTATGTAGTAAAGGATAAATAATCATTTATGGCATTTAATAAATTGTAATTCCTTATTTATGCAATTATTTAAGGGTTTAAAGACCAAATTTTGTATTGCTATAGTTTCATCAATACAATCCAATATAATTTTATTATTCAATCAGATCATATCATTGGAATTTTCCTGATTCCCTTAAACACGAATCAAATTGCCTTGAAAATTGAGGCCTCCTTGAAATTGGGATGCCTTTGGTTAATCGGTAAATTGAACCCAACGCCGCCTTCTTCTATTTAAGGTGTGATATTCAACCACTGATTGACCGAATCGATTGATTGAGTATTCGTATTCACACTCCGGACGCTATCCCCCCCTACCCCCTCGAGAATCTATCGCATCTCAGGTTGGCTTTTACCTGTCAGCCAGGTTGCCATTCAGAAATGGGAAGTGCTCATAAAAGTTAATTAAATGCAAGACAGGGGGAGGAAATAGGGAAATAGGAAAAAAGAGAACAGCAGCAACAGCAGCAGCAATAACAAAAGCGACGAATCAATGGGCTAAGTGAAGGCAACGTAGCTAATCGATTCATTTGAAATTCAATACACAAACACACACAAAAGCCCAGGGAGCCCAGAGTTGGAAAATCAATATGGAAAGCATAAATGGCAACACGCTGGCCAAGTGTCAAGCGGTGGTATGAGCTCTAAAACCCACACCCCCAACCCCCCCCTTCTGGCACCACCCCCTCCTCACTCTCCTCTTCTATCACTTTTGTTGTTTGGCTGTGCCACCCCCTCGATTGTGGGCCTGAACGGAAAATGCAATTGCAATGGAAACCGAAAAAAGCCGTCAACCACCAGCACCAAACACACACACACACATACGAAAAGAGAGCTCAGGCCCTGCAAAATGTTGACAGACAGTCGGGCAAAATCATCGGATCGAATAGATATATACAATGGGGGTTACAAAAATAGGTACACGATTTTAACATATATTTAAAAGATGTAAAATATTTGAAGTTATAGAAACTTAATGTATTTTCAGTGTTGTAAAAGGTTTCTAAAATGTTTCAATCATTACAAAATTTAGTTCTTTATTTGAAGAGATCCTTTTTAAGGGTCTTGAAAAATAGAAGGAAAGCTTTGCTATACTTGTTTACTTGGAAAATTTATCTAGAAGGTAATAAAATTGTATAAAATAATCAAATAAATTGATTATATATTTTCTTTGGAATTAAAATCCTAATGATCCCCAAGTAATGGCTCTTAAAAATTATTTTCAATAATGTTTTATAAAGTTTAAAGTGGGGAAAAATAATTAAGACCATATTTTCTTTCACTTTTCTCAAAAAAATATAAATAAACCTAATTTGTATACATTTTTCATTCATTTAAAATGTGAATTTATACCTCTTCTCATATTAATTAATTAAGAAATGTATATATTTTATATATAATTTGTTTTCAACAATTTTATAACCTTAGAGTCCTACATTTTCCACCCCATCTATATGCAATATGCACTCGTAAAATGGTACAATACCTTCTGGTTACCTCTCACCCCCTCACTCGCGCACAACCACTGACGTCGGTCTGCCATTTTCAATTTATTGTTATTATTAATTTTGATGCCGAAAAAGGGATGCCAGGATGCCAAAAGGAACGAAGGCAACGAAAGGGAGGTGTGTGTGTGTGTGTAGAATCGACTGGCAGTCGACGAGTTTATTTGTGTGAAATTCAAATGTAAATACTTGAGGGTGCTTAAGGGTGTCTTTAGGGGTTTAATGCTCGAATGCTACGCAATTTTTCTCCTCTCTCTACCAACGCTCTCGGGTCGAGCATTTTTCGGTTTTGGTTTCGGTTACTGGGATTTCCTCGGTGGTTGGGCTTCCATTGTAATGCTGCTGCAATCCCAAAAAAAAAAAAACTCTGTGTCCTTGCGTCCCTTTCGAAATGTGAATTCAATCGATGCTAAAAGTGCATGTGGAGAAAGTCCTGGGATACCGAAGGGGTGTTTGTGGGAAATGCTATGTCTCGTCAAAGGAAATGCAGCTGGGAAGGAGCATGTCCTTACAAAAAGAAAAAAGTATCTAAGAGGGATTAAGCTGGAGAGGATGTCGGTTTCAAGGTTGAGGGTAGAATGTCAACATGCATTATTACACGATATTTTAGTAAGTCAAATATTTTGAGAGATCATTTTTATTGCTCGTTTCCAAGGGATTTGAAAGAAGGCAATTTAAGTAGTTGTTGTGGAAATTATTATGATTTTATAAATTATAATTTAAGGACTTGGTAAGTAAATATATCATGAGATAGTTCTTTATTGAAGATCTTCAGAAAGCTATTATTATATTTATAGGTCTGAATTATAGAACCATTATAAATTATGATTTTCCAGGAATTTCTCTCTGTTTCTATAAATAAATTTAAAGGTAACTTCCCCTCTAAACCTATTCTTTTCCTTTGTTTCCTAACAATTCCGTTTGGCAAAAGACGATGACGACAACAAAAGCCAACGTCAAAGATTAGTCATACGCAGTTGCCCCCAGAATGGAGTGGGTGTGGATTTTTATTTCGGGAGGGATGAGGATTGAGGGATGCCAGATGCTGAATATGGAGTCGGGGGATGATGAGGACAACGACTGCGGGACGCCTGGCGACATTCATTTCAATTGACACGTGCACAATCTGCCCCATTCCTCCGGCTCTCTCTCTGGAAGTCTCCATGAACGTTTTCATCTCCCAAAGACAGCGTAAAAATGCTCCTGAATCGAGCGAAACAAATTCGAGAAGCTGGGATTCCATGAGATGGAGGAGGAGATGGGACACTCATGAATATGAAAATGCCTGACAGGAGCTAAGTAGATGTCTTCTAGCACCTCGACAGGGACAGAGACTGAGTTACTGCGCTGGCGTCAGCATTAGCTTTGAATTCCTTTTTTGTTTATAAACATTTTTTACACAAAGGAAAAATGTCAACACAAAGTGGTAATTACACACAAGGAATTAAGTCTTTTAAAGGGGTAGAAAATTAAGGTAAAGGGAGATCATTTTGAGAGACTTAAATATGATTTCATACTAAAAGAATATTATTTTCAAGGTAAATAGAGCAATATATATTATTTTATATTTTTAAAAGCCACATTAAGAGTAGAATAATATTGAAAGAACTATAAAGAGTTTAATTTTAATATAAATGAATATAATTTTCAAAGTAAAAACAGACTTATATGATATTTTATAATTGTAAAAGCAACATTACGAGTATAATAATATTGTTTCAACTATTAAAAGCTGATTTTTTATATAAAGGAATATAATTTTCAAAGGTAAAAAGAGACCTTTATGATATCATATAATTTAAAGAGCCATATTTTAGCTCAAATTATATTAATAAAAATATTTACAGCTTATTAAATATCTTTATTCCGAATATTCTCATCATTTTTAGCTAAAAAAATCATTGTAAAATTGTAAAAAATTATGGGAATATGAAACCACATTATTGTTCACAATTTTTCCGTTGTGCACACAACGCATTTGACATTTTTTGTCACCCAAACAAAACAGCGGGTGGTCAGAAACACCCTTCTCATACCTCTCATCTCTCTCTCCTCCCTAGGTAGTATTTAAAAAATTATATGCCAAATCGAAATTGCATGTTTAACACAAGCAGCGACAAAACTAAACGAGGCAAAACAACACCCAACAGCTGGGGATTTCTAATGCCTTTTTTTGCGACGATCACCCGCTGGGGCATTCGGCAAATCTGCTCTTTTGATTCAAACTCCATTCAAGGGGCTCTAACATATATATACTCCATATAGTTCAGTTCAATTCAGTTCAGTTTCCTTCTTTGAGCTTCTAACCCTTAAGTGCTCTGACATTTATTGCCATTTATGAGGCTCGTTTTGGGGGTTACGCGTATGAGTCTCGGAACATCATTGTTGTCCTGCCATCGTTATTTATGGATATATGTATTTAATAAACTCTGTACACACATGTACACACATTGAAGTGAAAATTTGTTCATTTGTTATGGTAAATTATATGGTTGAAGAGCAGAAACAGCAGCAGGAGCAGGGGTGTTGTAAAGGGATATTGCAGTGTTTATTGCAACATATTGCAGGGTTGGTCTTAAATTAAAATAAGCCCGGATTAATAATCAAACGATTTGGTATTATGAAATATTACACCCGTTTTAATATTCTGCAAGAGTTTGTGCAAATTGAAAATTACGGTGTAATTCATATGCGGAATATTAAGCAAAGCTAATGGGATCTCTTGAAAACTGGGAAGAGGGTTTAAGGAACAGGTTGAAACCTTGATGAAACTGGGTTCCAAATTAAAAAAAGGTATTTTAGCTCTTCAAAAGATTTTTTAGAATCTTTTATATGAAATTTGGTCTGTTAAATAGATTTTTTTTTATTATTTAAGATATATTTAATGGCCTGATAAGTTACTTTAAATTTAAGTAAGCCCATTTTGAGTATTATATTTATACCCTTATACCCTTATTTTTATTAGCTTGCGGGGTATTAAAATTTTAATCAGAAGCTTAAAACGCAGTGAAGGAATCGTTTCTGACCCTATAAACCATATATATTCTTAATCAGCATCAGCAGGCGAATCGATGTAGACATGTTCGGAAGAAAGAAAAAATTGTATAAAATTTTTCCCATTTTTTTATCGTCAAAATTGTAAAAATATTGGATAAAATTTTAGTTCTTTTAAATTTTAAGTAAAGTAAGCAGATTTATAGCACTAACAAAAACCAATACAGAACAGTTTTCCGAATTAAAATTAATCCTTTTTTGGTTTAGTTATGAGTTTTTGAAATTTTGGTTTTAGTCAAAAAATTTTCATTTAAAAATATCGATTCAAAAAATTCGAAGATGACCCTATAATTCATTTTTTTTGTATTTAAACTTTGGTTTTCCGCACTTAGTTTCTTTTCTTGTTATTGCTAAAATTGAATTTCCCTTTAGCTAAATTCCATAACTGACACAATTTGCAACACTTAATGTCTAATGGATATTATGTCATCGTTCTCATTCCGCCTTAATCCTCTATATTGATCTTTAATCAAGGCAATTAATTAACATAATGAAACAACTTGCGACTAGCGAAGGGCAAAACTCAGTGTGTCGCCATTCTCCTTGAAGTTCAAGTACCTCTTAAATATGTTTGCAGAAATGTATATGGGTTTTAAAGTTGCTAAACAAATTAAGAAATGATTTTTAAGTAAAATTTATAAAGAAAAAAAGAAGGGGTTTTCTAAATTTTATAAGAATTTGTTATGTAAAAATTATTAGAATTCAGTAAACAAAATATAATGAGACCTCAAATTTATATAATAATAAAAACTTTATATTATAAAAAGGTATTAATAAAGTGCAATTTATTTATAAAACTGATATATGATTGTTTGAATACCTGCTTATTTAATGTTTTCATTCAAATGGAAGTAATTTATTAAGAAAAGAGTAAATGTTATAACATTTGAAGTATGAGTTCTTATTTTTCCTATTGTTTATTTAGATATAGATTTATGTTTACATTTATTATTTGCCAAAATGTCTCATTTTAATATTTATTTTCTACTCTAAAGGGTATTCTTGAGTCGTTTGGAACTCCTTTTTACCGATTCCACTTGTTTTTGTTTTGTTTTTTCGCTGACTTCTGTCTCAGCCACTTTATGGCCCCACCACTTCCACCCACTCCTGTCACTCTGCCACTCCTCAACTGTTTTGTTTATGATTTTGTGCCGTCATTGGATTTTTAATTTGCCTTCCACCCAAAGTTTTGTATCCCCTCCCTCTTCCCCCTGGTTGACTGCCAAGTGCAGTTAATTCCGCAATTGCAATTGTGGGTGACTTGTTGTTGTTTGTGGATTGTTTTTGTCCCCAGAACCATGGAAAACCCCCAACTGGAAACCCCTTCTCTTTTCCCCCAGTGATTTGCATAATTTGTTCTATAATTTATGGCATGCGAAAGCCTTTTCTCCGCCTTACTACTACTATTTACTACTATTATTATTATTATTATTGTTCCATTGCTGTCACTCAGTCAACGTCTCCGGGGAGAGAGAGAACCTCGTCTCGTCTCGTCTTGGGCCTGATTGAGAGATGGCTTAATTAACTAAACGATGCGACTGGAATTTAATTGGAAATGCTGGGCACAAAGGCGGAAGCATTTTTCCCGAGTTTAGTTCTAGTTCTAGAAACATTTCCACACACAGAGCAAACGATCTACTAATGCCAGATGGCTTTAATTTATTTTGTAAATTATTTCCTATATCAAAAGCTATGAAAATACATACATGCCCTCCGTGGTCTATTTTTTTTTGTTCATAAACAATTTTGTTTTTGTTGAAAATACACAACTTGTAGGAACATTTCTTGATTCTTGATGGAAATCAAAGTGAAAATTGGAACGAAAAAGAGGCCTCAAGTGAACCGAAAAACAATAAATAAAGTTTTTCTCCTTGGTTTATAATTATAATCATTCCAGGAGGAGGAGAAGCTGGAGGAGTACGATTTGAGGAAAGAAAAATAGCAACATGTTGCAATTGGTTATGGGCTGTGGCAGGCCATTAAAATAAAGAATATATAGAGGGAATGTTATTGGAATGTTTTCAGGAATTGTTTTGGGTATAAAACAAAGATCAAATTTGTATTTTGTACATATTTGTTGAGTTTGCTTTAAAGTAGAATATGGGATAAATATACGTAGCTAAAATCATAGCCTACTTTTCAGGGCGAATCCTTTGGTATAAATAAATATCTTTGTAATTTATAAAAATTATCTCTGGAATCTTGTTCCTTTAATATGCTAAATTTTATCAGCCATATTTTTTGAAATGTCCTCAAACCTAATCAAATTTTCTTTCTCTAACCATTTCAAAGTCCAGAAAATTAGTCGTAATTATGGTTAGGACAACTCCAACTCCATCTCCTTCAGCATTTCTGTCAAAAAAGACAAAAGTTTCCAAGTTTTCTTGCCTTCTTGAGGATGGCTGTGACTTCCCCGCTCGATTTCCCTTTGCCATCTCATTATCTTTAACTTTGAACTTTTCCATTTTCTCTCAATGAGGAAAAATTCCGCTCAAACCACTCCCACTCTTCGCTTTTCTCTTCATTTTAATTGCGTTGGTCGAGCTAGCGCCAAACGATTCTCGGAATAATTTTCCATTTTGCTGCTGCTTTGGTCTTTTGCTTTTTAATTGAGTACACACACACACACAACCGAAAAAGATGAGAGGACAGGAATTAAAAACAAAGAAAAAATATAAAAAACAACTCAAATTAAATTATGTGCAAAGAGCCCAAAAATCTTTTTTCATTTGAATTTGTATTTTTTTTTTTTTTGGGAATGGAAGGCAGCTGAAGCAATTATGAAATTATTTATTAAATATTGTGAAATCACTCAATGCACATGGGCCCATTTGGAACCTTGAAGTGTCGCCGTCGATGCCGTCTCAGTCTCAGTCTCAGTATCCGTATCTGTATCTGCATCTGTATTTGTATCTGTATCTGCTTATGGTTATGTAGATGAAGGGAGGGGGGAAAGGGAGGAGGTACTTGGGTGCTTGGATTCTAATTGTCGGAGTCGTCAGTCGTCGTCATTCGTTGTCGCTTTTTCATTGGCGTCATCCATTGCTGTCGTCGGGTGTGAGATTTAAGTCAGTTTATCGACAGCATCGTCGCCGATTTTGGTTGCGTATTGTCGCCTATATAGGAGCTATACACGGGAAAAATATAGGAGATACTTGGGGGTGAATTTTGAAATAAATAAAAAGATTTTTATACTTCAAATAATTTAAACAAAATGGTTCCAAGTTATATTTTATTTAGTTATTTTAGTTTTAGCCCGAAGCCTGTAACTTTAAAAGGAGTCATTTCCGACCCTATAAATCATATATATTCTTGATCAGCATCAACAGCCGAGTCGATCTAGCTATGTTCGACAAGAATTTAATTTTTTCAAAATTTTGACATTTTTTTAAGGGCTTACATTGGGCTTACAATTGTCAAAAAATTTAACAAAAATTTAAACTTCTTAAAATGTTAAATTTAGTAAGCAAATTTATTGGCCCAATAAAAACTAACATAGGACAGCTTTCCGAATCAAAATTAATGCATTTTTAGCTTAGTTATGACATTTTTAAACTTTGATTTGTGGACAAAATTTTCATATAAAAATAGCGATAAATATAGATTAAAAGAATGGGAGTTTTCTTTATAATCGATTTCAAATTTGATTCTATAATTTAATTCTATTTATCAGCCGTCTGAATTACTTCCCTTGTTTTTTTTAAGCCCGAATTTTATATTTAATATTAAAAAGTTTGTAAAAAAAATTACTGAAGTATAGAAAAGTGTCCAAAAGTATATTTATTATATTAAATTAATTATTTTCATTTATTTGTATGACTCTAGTAAGCTCGACTCAATTAAAACTTAATACAAATTCAAATATTTATTTTCAACTAAGACTAAACTGAATTGGATTTTGGATATAACAAATAAGAGAAACTATTAAAACGAGAGTTAATTTAAGTCCCTAAAATCGTATAATCTTTCATATAGAATTATATAAATTTTATTTTCAATGTATATCCCTTATTTTCTCTGTGTAAAATCCCCTGAAGCCACCCAATCGATGATCATCATCATCATCGGCAGGCCTTTGTTCGTGTTTGTGCGGCTCGCGCGTATTTCTTCAATAAATTTTCAGTTTATTCGGTTTATTTATTTACTTATATTTGCTATTGCTCTTTAGCTGCGCCCCACCGACACCGTCGCCACCACCGACAGCACCACCAGAACCACCAGCACCACCGCCGCCCCACTTCATTTCGCATGGCGGCGGCATCGGTTCCCTTTCCATTTTGGCTTTTTTTTGTGCCAGTGCCTCCTCCTCCGCTTTGCTTTGTTTTCTCGCAGCTTTATGATTATTTTTCTCAGTTTTCACCTCATCCTCTCCTCCCTCCTCTCTCTTCCCCCCATATTTCCCTATTTCCCTACAACCCGCTCCCCTCATCATCTTCGACTTCGCCTTCAGCGTCTCCGTTCGTCGTTTCGCCGTAATTGAATTTCAACTTGTTTGCATTGTCGACGATGATGATAATTCGTCGGGGTATTTTGCGTATTGAGATCAGGGCCTCATCAATTAGTAAATTAATTTTATGCTCAGCGCTTTATGGAAATAAAGTTTTGCAGTTGAAAATCCGAGGGAGAAAAGTGGAAATGACAGAGAGTAGGAGGAGTAGGCGTCGCCTTAAAATGGAAAGTTTTTCAATTGTTTACTCGGTTAGAAAATTGAGGGGAATATTTAGAGTTTTCTAGATTTATTAAAGAAGTTTTAAGATTTTTATTTTAGAATTTTAAAGCTCACCAATTACATATACTAAATAATATAAATTTCTTTCATATTCCCACTTGAAATATATATTTAAAATATACACCAAAATACCTTTACTAAATAAATCTGGAAAAAATCAATAACATATAAACCTTCATATTATTTTCCCTCTCAAAATATATATTTTAAATATAAAATATAACAAATTATCTGTACTAAATAAATCTGGCAAAAAAATCAATAACACATCAAACTTTCCAATAAAATTATTTTCTGTTATTATTCCCAAACAGTTTATACAATTTCCCTTTTGCATATTTACATTTTTCCCCATTTTGTGAAATGTATAATTTCCGTAACTATTTTTGTAATTATCCGATTCATTTGTTGCACCATTTTGATGTAACAAAATTTCAATTATAATCAGCTTTGGTTTCTGTTAAAATATGGCATACATTTTCCCCCTCATTTTCGATTTGCTCTGATTTTCCACCACTTTACCATTTTCATTTGCCTTTTGCAATTATCATATTTGACTTTTTCGCATAAATTTTGCGGAATTATCTCACCACAAGTATTTTTATTTATTTTAATTATTATTATGGTAGTGTTTCCAGCATTTATATTCTGTGTATATATAAATATATATATATATATAATTTTTTATTACAGAGAGCGGACTAAATATTTGTGCTATTGATTCTTATTTGCGGTTGGCAAACCGAAGCAAAATGTGCAACAAATTATTTCAGATATTATAATTTATTTATAGAGAGAAATAAAAGTTGAAAAAAATTGAGAAAAATTGAAACAAGAGAGGAAGGGGGAGGAAAAATCAATGGGAAAATATGAAATGTGACAATTCAATCACAAATTGCGATATGGATTCGTCCGTTAAAATGCAATCTTCATTTATTTAATTTGTTTGAATTTTTGCTGGCAATAAATATTCATTTTTGACAGTTGCTGTGTGTTGTGAAAATTATATGCAAATGCGATTAAATGCTTTCATTTAGATCTTTTTCGTTGGGAAATGTCACCGAAAAATTGTTATACATGGCGTATACTTAATATGAATCAATGAAAGTGGTAAGTCATAGTTCATAGAAAATGTCAAACAATTGAGCTTCTATTTTATCCAAAAGATTAATCAACTGAGACATACACACACAGAATTAGAGGACTTTCCTGGACATAAGTCTTTTGGCTTTACTGAATATTTGAAATATGCAACAATTCCTTTGGCATTTCCTGGCATATTTTAAGCCGCCTTTTGTCTCTGGTCTGGTCAGTATTTGTAGTTGTAATGCAAATCAATAATAAATTCAAAACTTATTAGAACAAACAAGGATTCATTAGGCACAATCCGTGCGGCATCCGTCTCTGGGATGTTATTTATATCGATATAACAAGGTAATAACTGCACACTTAAGTATGCAAATAGCCCTGGCCCACACCTAGGGGTGTGTCTGTCTCTCAATGTGTGTGTTGTGTGTGTGTTTGCATATGCAAATGTTATCATTTGTGATTAGTTACAGTCCTGAAATGCTAATGCCCCTTGACAAACAACAACAATTGCAAACCGCAAGACAACTCACTTTTGGGTTAACTTGGTATTTGAGAGAATGTGTGTATCCTTTTGATCCTTATGAATAAGCTGAGGCAGAAGCAGGAAACGTAGAATATTCCCTGCATCTCTCTGAATTATTTACACAAATCCAACTGCAATCGTTTGTCAATTTGCCAATTGACAGTGAACATAATTGATGGTGATTAAGGTTGAACAAATAAATAGGCTTTGTCTTTGTATAAATTCGAGTGAATTTTCGTTAAAAGAAAACGATTGTTTATACAATTTAGATGCACAATAAATTACATTAGTGAAAAAAGGATTGAATAGCTTGATTTAATCGACTGTCTCTCTACTCACTTGTCATTCCTGAGGGCTTCTTGCAGTTGCTTCAAGCATCTATCAATTTTTCTCTCCCTCACTTGTGAGCCATATTTGGAGGAGGAATAAGGATCGTACATAAAAGGATAATAGGGATGCGTGTCAAAGGTGAACAAACACGAATCTGAATTGGAGTTTTCTTTTGGAGAAACCTCCTTGACATCCTGTTCTTGCTTTTGCTCCTGCTCCTCCTCCGTTTTCTCTGATTTTTCACTCATTTTGCGTTACGCATACGCCACGTTGATCACACAGAATTTGTATTCTCTCTGCTGCACTTCCGAACGCATCAAACTTTCAATGGCAACTGCCGGCAAAAAGTACCTCATTGTCCAACTTTCGGACTGATTACTTCTTTATTTATTTATTTTTTTATTTTTTAAGCTTTGGCAGCACCTCCAGTGCCTGGTAGCAGTTATTACAGTTGGCCAGCACATCATCATTGCGGCTTAGTGGCTAGACTAATCACAGTCGGCCATCAGCAGCTTGCCTGGCACACGATTGCGCCTTCACCGTTGAGATTTTCTCAAGGCCATTCGAATGGGTATTTTCTTTTTGCGTATTGCGTATACGTCATGTGGTCACCGGGTATCGGGTTCCATTTCATGGTAATATATGCAAAATTCCTGGTAATGCAACACGATCCTACAACTGATTGTCTTAATGATTTGTTTATTCAGTTTGTAGACAAAACGGATAAGAATTGAAGCTTTGTTTAGGTTGGTTTTATATACAAAACTCGAGTTTCTCTCTCTCTTTATCTTTTGTAAGTTAAGTTTACCTTTGATTTTGTAAATAATTTAAAAAAAAACTAAAAAATCGATAAATATAATACTCTGAAATGTAAGCAAAGCATAAGCATTCCTAAAAGCTGAAGCCAAGTTTATTTCCAATAACTTATCTTCCAGGAAGGAAAAAAACCACAAAGCCAATTAATTCAAGGGAAAAATAATAAACAGTAAAATGTTATAAATAAAATCCGATTTTAAGAAATGCCACATTCAAGAGCATCTCCAAGAACTTTAATCTGTAGATGTAACTTAATATTTAGTAAACTGTATACAGATTTAAGCTCTCTTCTTTTGTTTAAACTTTGTTTTCCCCTATTCATAATCCACCCACATTTTGTGACTTTCCCTTGGAAAATGGACACTGAGGTAATGCCTCAAATATTTTCATCATTTTGCTGCTTCAGCTGCTAAAGTGAACGGAAAGAAACATCCAGGAGTGAGAGG
This sequence comes from Drosophila serrata, assembly GCF_035046125.1. Lineage (NCBI taxonomy): Eukaryota > Metazoa > Arthropoda > Insecta > Diptera > Drosophilidae > Drosophila > Drosophila serrata. The sequence continues at coordinate 1,846,180 of NW_028257171.1, read as the reverse complement.
TGGAAAAAGTGACCTCATTTGGCGGAGAACCTCATTTCCCGAACCCCAACCATTGGTATTTTCTCTCTTTTTTTGTCTACCACAGTTAAGTGTCCTTTCGCATTTCGTTTGCTTAGCGTTTCGTCCTGTTGTGGGCGGTTGATTTGCTCCTTGGCTCCACCCACATCCTGTTTTTCTTTTTTTTCCTCTCGTCCTGCCTTTGTTTTGCTTTCGGTTTTTGTGTTTTGCGTTTTGTGTTGTGCCCATGTAACTTGCTGGAAAATTAATAATAATAAAAAAACACCTACCACAGAAGGTGGAGAGCAGGGAGTACACGCGTGACCCTATTAAATGTGTGCTAATAAAAGCTTGGCAGCTCCGAGAAAAAAATATATAGGGACAAGCCACACGCAGGACGAAAAGGAGAGGGACGAATAGCTGACCAAGTGCGTAATGTTTGTAGATGGAAAATTTCAATACCTAAACAGGAGAGTGGGATATACACGGAGGAAAATTGAAGGAACTATGATCAGCATTTAACTATGATCAGTAAATAACTCTGAACAAAAATTATCTATAAGCAGTAAATAACTCTAAACAGTAAGTATCTATTACGAGTTAATAACTGTGATCAGTATGTATCTGAGGCCAGTAAATAACTAAGATCAGTAAGTATCAATGAACATTAAATAACTCTGAACAGTAAGTATCTATGTCCAGTTAATAACTATGATCAGCAGGTATCTATGACCAGTAAGTATGTAAAGGGGACCATGGCAATATGAAAATAAATTAGAAGGTAAAGTCTAGACCTAGGTCTGATTCCACCAATAGCTTCTTAATACAAAATATAAATGTCATGGTTAAGACTTACCGCAGTAAGGGACACGTCATTGTTTACTTCCTTCCAGAGTAGTGATCAAGAGTGGGTGACTTCATCCAAAGTGAATTTCTTCCTCGTCATCCAGATGTATTGCATTGGCCACGTCATAGTTTTGGGTTCGGAGGTTGATCACTTGCACTATCACTTGAGATGTTAACACTAGGTACCCCTAGGACAGACTGATGCGCGCGCGACCTCAGCGCCTCTATTTATAGTCCACGAGCAGAGCAGAGAAGAGCAGAGCAGAGCAGAGCAGAGCAGAAGAGAGCAGAGCAGAGCAGAGAAATTGAGTGTGAGTGGGCGGGAGAGTAGGAGTTGCCTCTAGAGATTAACATAGAGCGATTAACATAGCGAGAGTGGGGGAGAGGCAGAGAGGAGCAGCGAGCTGCTATTTAATTTTACTATAATCAGCAAGTAACTTTAATCAGCAGTTAATTCTGAGCAGTAAGTAACTCTAAACAGTAAGTATCTATGACCAGTAAGTAACTCTGATCAGTAAGTATGTATGATCAGTTACTAACTTTGAACACTAGTAAACAATGACTTGCAACTTTTGTAACAACACATTTCTGAGACCTGGCCGGCAGAAGTCACTTCGTTCCGGGGATGTTAGAACTACTTAAAAATCATATTCACACATGTGCGAGACTTGTTTTGGAACAAATTTAAGAGCAAGCTATTTAAATGAAATTATGGAGATATTCTTCTATATAATTGTACTAGGATAAAAATCGGAGAATGGCGAATCGGTGGACTATATAAAAACTTATATATAGCTGCCATAGAAACTATCGGGAAATTTTTAATTTTAAGAAAAAAAATTATAACTTTACCAGTTTTCAATAGATTTTCATCAAATTTGATTTATAGCCATTATATATTAATTTAGAATTTTGTTGTAAAATTGTATGAAAATCCGAAAGATCGTTAAAAATAGATACAAATTCAAAACTATTTATTTAAAACAGTAGAAATAAAATGAATAGGTTAATGATGTGAATGCAGGCATTACTTTATTGTTTATTAATAATAAATATCAATAATGTATATTGGATTAATTCCTAATTTCAATCTGCAAGGGTACATATTAATTGAATGAAAATAGGTTTCGATTAAGAGCTTATCCCTTCAATTTTTTTTTCCGTGTATAAAAATCCTGCTTACAAATTTCCAAAGTGGACAAAGGAGAAGAGAAATTACTTAAAAATTCAGGAAGAACTGACGGAAGATGACGACGTCCGACGTTGGCAATGATGATGAGGAAAACAAAATCAACGCTCACAAAAGCGGAAACATTTCGAAGAGGATGGGCCCCCATCCCCCAAACCTCATTTTTATTTTTGTTTTGGAGTGGGCGCGGTATTTCTATTTACGCTAAAGGTCAACTTTTTCCATTTGCAGCATGGTCATTTATAAAATCTTTGGGTATTATTAAGCAAAGCGAGGAAAACCCACCCAAACCCAAGTGGGGGGAGGGAAAAAGGTGAGGGTAGCAAAAGTCTAAGAAGGTACATAAAGAAAACCCAAGGAGGAGCCGAAGCCGAGTTGTGTTGTGCCCACGATTTATCAAATTAATGAGTATCATTTTATTTTCATTTCATTTTCCATGCGCCAGCAGAAAAAAAAATAAAAAAGGACGAAGGACGAAAGACGAAATCTTTAAGCAATCGAAATTCCTGCAAGGAGAGCTACGAAAATTAAGGTAACTTTTGGCAAAGCCAACAAAAAAATAAAGAAATAGTCAGTGAGTGAGTGGAAAAAATGCACGAAAAAAGAAATCAAAATAAATGAGAATGAAAGGGACAAGGACAGGTCAAAGGTGGGGACAGGAGGGGCACAGGATGCTTTTCCATTTTAGGTAACAAAAAAAATGAGGATATAAGTTTCGGTCAAGGATAGAGAGAGAAAAGTCTTCTATACTCTTAGGGTTCAAAGAAGATATAGCTGGTTCTAGGAGTTTGTTGTTCAGAAAATAATTAAAAGGATAATGTTAGCTTTCCATGCTTGCAGCTCTTGTAGAGATTACTTCCAAAAATTATAAATAATTCAAGGAACTATTTCTTTCCTTCTAAGTATAATATATCTCTTAAGTTTTCCAACTATTTTAGCTAGTAATCATACCCCTTAGGAAGTGAACACAATAAAGAGTAGCAAAACACATGGACGGGCAGCGTCAGGAACTAATGTCGGCGATTACATAAACAGGACACATGAAAGGACGAACCCAGACGAAGGCATGTCAAGGAGTTGGGGGTTAAATATAACACACCCACACACACACACAAGCCAAATAGGAACTCCCAGAAAAAAAACATCCAACATGAGCATAAATCCTCGCACCCGAAAGCCAAACCCAGTTGAACTCCCGCCCTCCCCAACTCGATCCACAAAAAAGGATACAAAACACTTTGCATTGGCAAGGTACAAACAAATAAAGTGACCAAACCCGAGGGGTAGCAGATATAGGAAGGATATAGCCACACACCCACACACACACCCACACACACACTCATATAATAATAAATAAAATGCTTATGCGAAAAAAAAACCAAAGAGTCCCAAAAAAAAAGAAGGCAAGAAGAAACCCAAAGGAAGCGCCAGCGACAAGAAGAAAGGAAACGAAACGAAAAGAAAGGAAGCCAAAGCGAATTGTTTTATATCCCTCATTTGTCCATTTAATGGCAGAAACGAGCCACATCCAAGGAACCAAAACCAAACGAACGAGCAGAGTAGAGGACAGGACAGGACAGGACCCAAACCCAAACCCAAAACCCAACCCAAGGAGCAATCCAGGACATGAGCAAACAAAGCTGGAATGGCAAGCAAAAGGATGGCTGGGAAAAACGCAACCAAGCAAAGTGAAAAAGAATATTGAAACACTAATAAAAATGAGGATAAGCAGGGAATGCATTAAGTAAAATATAGAATAAGTGCCCCGTACATTGGGGGTTGGGTTGGGTTGAGATACATGGGATGTCCGTAAAGGTTAGGGCAAGGGTTTTACCCACCCATTATGGGTTACTCTCTAAGGGTTGCTCTTCCGCCCCCGTTCAAATACAAATACAACTACGGATATAGCCATAATTTAACCCTTTCGCTTGGAGAACAATACCAGGTACAGCCCTGAGCAACAGATTTTTTGGTCATATCTCGGGGGTTATGTTCAAATTTCATGCTTTCCCCCCCCTTCCAGTAAGGATATGGTTGTAATATGAAACTTTGTTTTGCTTTAATACGAAGAAGAATCTCCCTGAAATGGACATACTTTCAGTGCTAAGTAGACTTTGGATATATAATCCGACATATTTCAAAAATCGACAGCAATCATAGTTCGAAAGATTATCTTTTTGTCCATTTGTTTCCTTTTCGAGATTAGTTTGAGTGTGGAGGTTTTCATAAGCGGGTTATTTGTAATAAATAATAATAGATATAAGTTCATATCAGAGGGTTTGCTATGGAATTATTAGATTTGTTTTATATAAATAAGGGAATCTATAAGAAATATATGAAATATTTATGAAATATTCTTAAGGATTTAAGATTCAACTCCTTTTTATTTTAAAAATCTACTTTTCTGGTAGATAACTCCTTGAACTCTTGAATACTTATTCCTACTATTAACATTACCTCTAAATATTTGTTTCTTTACACCCTTATCTAAATTTAAAAGTTATTTAACACAATCCCTAGTTAATTACATTTCCCATTTTCCCAGCTTAAGCCCTCCGAAATCCTATAAGTCTCTCTTTTGGCGGACAATACTCCCCTGAGCGGACACTTGTTTCAGGCTTAATATCCCCATTACCTGGTACTGGTGCTGGCATTCACTCCTTCTCATTGCGGTGAATGTTTTTCCAACTCAAATGTCAACTTTGTCACACTCCCACGCAGTGAACTCTGACCGGAGAGAGGGCGGGGAGGGCGGACAGGTGCAGTGCTGAATGGGAGTTGTACAGTTTGTCAGAGACCCCTGACCCCATATATATATACATACATATATACAACTGAACCGAACCGAAGTGAACCGAGTGAACGAGTCAACATTTTTGCAGTACTTTCCTGCCAGGGGAAAGAGAAATGTAAAACAAAGTTGAAGCCAAATAGAGAAAATAAAAAATGGACAAACAACTCTGGTGGGGTGGCTTAAAAATAAATTTTAAACGAATCAGAATATGGCAAATGGAAATTGGGGGGAAAATGGTGGGGAAAAATAGTGTGTGGCGAACATATTTTAGCTGTTGCGGCTTTGGGCAAAGAAATAAAAATGAGAGCAACAAATATGAATGCAAAAATAGGGTTGCCAGGCTGCTGTGCGATGCACATGCTGAAGTGTGGCAACAACGCGAAAGTTTTTATTTTCTTGGGTTGGGTGGGTTGGAGGGGTGTTGCATGCAACATTCAATGCATACAAATGGCATTTAAGCTTCCAAAAAACGGACCTTCAACGGGCTAAGCGCAACACACACATATAAGAGAAGAAGAGCAACGCAATTTATATGCGTGGCTGAGAAAGAGATAGAGAGAATGGACTAAAAAGAGATAGATAGAGAGTGTGAAAGAGAGAGAGAGAGAGAGAGAGAGGGAGACTCATACAAAGCTGAGGGGACATGGCGAACTTAAACCGAGTCAAACAGCCGGCAAAAGCTACTAACTTACGCACACAGATGCCCAACGCACATACACTAATACATGCAGATAGCAAAGCACTCGGAAAAATAATTATTTTTTTAACTTTAAGAAGAATTTCTAAAATTTTATTTGCTTAATAAATAAAAAAAAGGTGTTGTTTAAGCCTTAATTCTTCTCCATCTCTTACAGAATGATTCATTTTATAATTGTAACATTTTCTTTGCTTAATAATTTATAAAAAGTAGTTGTTAATGCCTTAATTCTTCTCCATCTCTTACAAATGAATTTCATTTTAATGATTTCTTTTTAAAGTTATTGAAAAATTCCCATTTCTCTCAGTGTTATCCCACTCTAACTACCATATAGTATTATTTCGACATGGCCTGCAGCTCGACGGCTCCTCCATTGTGCATAGGCATGGCTCTGTATAATAGTTGAAGCAACTGCCAAGGGGAGGTGGTTAAGCGTGTGGGGTGAACAGGAGGTGTTTTTGGAGGATATAGAGTGTGCCAGGATATGGGAGAGAGAGTGGAAGGTGCCGAGCCGAGTGTCGGTCGGGCTGTTTGGTTATGGTCATAAAATAAACCAAACAAACAAGCCGGAACCATGTCAGAAGGCAGCATGTGTGATATATATATGTGTGTGTGTGTGTCTCGGTGTGTGTGTGTGTGTGTGGGTGTCATGGTGTGTACCCCTGTGTGTGTGGGTGAAAGTGTGCAAGTGTGAGGCGCTAACAGCAAGGACGAACCTCCGGTTAGGGACAGTGGTGTAATTTAGGCCAAGCAATTAAGATATATAAGGAATTCATTGTTAAAGAAATTATAGATAAATAACATATTAATTTTTAAAAGTATTGAAAAACTTACCATATAAATATTTATATTACCAGATGTGCATTTCTAAAAAAAAAATAAAAAAAAAATATATAAGTATATACAAATAATAATATATATAAATATTTACAAATAATAATAAAAATATATATATTTATAATAATTTTTAACATACAAAAATAAGTGTCTTGAATATATTTTAAGTAATTGAACATAAAATAAGAAAGGATATTTCTAGTAAAGTGTCCCCAATCATTGGAAAATGTTGCTAACAAAAAGTATTGCCTACTTTTCAGATGCATTTCCTTAAAATATTCAAATATCCATTCAAGTATTTGATTAAAATACTTAGTTTATGTTTTAATCCCACAGTTAAGCTGCCTGTTTTGGGACGATGGGTCAAGAAGGGTGTCCTTTTTGGTTTTGTGGGTGGCTGTGTGGCTTTTGTGTGTTTGTGTGTGTGAATTGTGGGTGGTGCCCTCGCGACCACGACTAACGGGTGCGAGTTGTTTCATAATTTTTTATACACTTTCGTTGTGCTGCGCTGCTGCTGCGTTTTGCGGTTCAACATAGACACAACCCACCAGCACACACACACACACATTGTAACTTTTACAACTAAGATAAGCAGAGTGTGAGTGAGTGCGAGTGTGTGTATGCTCGATTATTCCTCCCACTTTTCCACATTTTCCTCACTTTCGTATGTGTTTGTATGTCTGCGCATTTATCAATAAAAATTCTCTTGTTGCCATTGTTATTGTTGTTGTTGTTGTTGACTTTGCGGTTTATTTTTTTGTTTTTAATATTTTCACCGCTTTAAGTGTTAAAAGGATATCTGGCATTTAATGTGTATGTCCTGTGTGTGTATCCTGTGCACATCCTTTACGGTTGGCATGTGTGTGTGTGTGTGTGTGAGTTTGGTTGCTTATCGCCATAAATATCATATTTATGTCTCTCTTTCTCTTTCCATCTCTGCGTGTGTGTGTTTTTGTGCTGTGCCTGAACTCGTATATTAAGTATACGCAGTGTGGCACCGGAGTGAAAACAGGGAAAATGAGTGCACAGAACACGAAGTTTGATTAAAAATAAATAGTTTTTGTTACTTTAATTAGAGTTAATAATCTCTTGAATTAATTTTTGTTATAAAGATGACATTATATTGTATACTAATAAGCATTATAATAGTACTTTTGTTAATTTAGAGATGTAATTGTTACTTAATTCATAAAGAAAGAACTTCTAAATATTTATTATACATAAAAAATAGTAAAAAATATATTTGTTTTAGAATCTATTATAATTTATTAATCTAATATAATAATAGTCATAATATTTTCCTTAGTGCACCTCTGTTAGTTTTTTTGGTATCCTACGCTTTTTCATTAGTAAAGCTGAAACCAAAGGATAAAGTTAAATCCCTCTTTTTTTTTTGCTCCAACTTCCCTCTGTGCTATCTTTCTATTTTACAACTCTCTATCTGGGGGGCTACGCTTTTGGTACATTTTATTTTATAATCTGACTTTATTTCTCGAGTGGATGTTTGTCATAAAACTCCCTCAAGTTCTCCCCTCACAATTTCTACAAGTTCTACGCTCCTGTTTTCCCTTTGTGTTCCCCCTAGAGAGATTCGCAATTGAATGTGGACCGCGATGCATTTTTTTAAAAAATGATGTGAACTTTGTTGAAGAGCTCTGCTTGTTCTTCGCCTTTTCACACAGAAATAGAGCTGAAAATCGCTAGAATTATAAATTTATGATTAAGTGTGCGGAGGGGGTGGGCGAAAATGCTGTTAAAACTTTGGGAATTTTATGTTGTTTAATTAAAGTAAAGATGTGTTTTTTTGTTGGAATTAAACGGTTTTACTTTACTTTGTTTGAGCTGTAGTAAAAACATTTAAAGGTATGGTTAAATGCCTTATTTTGTAGTATTGAAATTTTAAATAAGTATTAAATATGTTTAAAATATTTTTAGTTTATTCCTTTTTACATGTCATTATTGTCTATATTCTGATTTTAATTGAAAAAGTTTAAAATACTCTCTTTTCCAAATCCTTTTTTCTTAACTAAACAAAGGGACATAAACCTGTGTAGCAACCCCTACATCTTAATCTCGTTTTTATCGCCTCATTATTCTGCTGTCCTTACAGGCAACATTTCCTTCCCCCCCCTTCGTTCCAATCCCTGCCAATTTTCCTCCTGTTTTTCAGCACATACAAAAATCCTGAAGGAAAAACACATTCTTACCCATTCCTTCAGAGTCTGAATCCCTGGCAATCATCGTCAACGCATTGCTCAAGGTGTCATTTCCGGCTGCCCGGACGGGAATTCTCCCCTCTCTCCTGCGCCTCATCCTGCTCCTGATGCCATTCCATTTCCAACTTGGAGCTGTGTCAGGAGCAGTTGGTAAGTAACAAAATTAATTTTCGTACAATCCGGCATCAACGAGGAACAACAGGAACAACAATGGGAAGCAATAGCGGAGCGTTAAAAAAGGTGCAACCAAGCGGAGAGCTTTATCTGAGGAGTGTGCCTTCCTCACAAGCACACAAAAAAAAGAAAATAAAAACACACACACACACACACACAAAAAACCTACCCACACCCAGAGAGTCCTGCAGCATCCTTAGCCATGTCCTTTTCTCTGCTTCTCTGCTTCTCTGCTGGCCTTTTGTCCAGTGGAGCATGGCAAAGCGGCTCCTTGACAGGGCACAGGAACAATCGCAGCGTTTTCAACATGTACTAATTTTCCACTCCACACCAAGGAACAATCACGCACACACACACACACAGAGAGAGAGAGCGAGAGAGGGAGAGAAATGAAAACTCTCTGGCAAGGGGGGAGGTGGTGGGAGCACAGAGGACAAAAGCCATTGCAAGGACTTGGACTTGACGCGTTTGGTCCTCGGCACTACAAGGGATTAACCTCAAAAAATCTCATCAAAGTCAAAGCCAAGAGGAAGACAACGGACACGAAAAAAATGGAAAGATGGTGTCCAGGGAAATGGTTTGGGGAAAGGTTGATGCACTGAAATAAAGGTATATTTTACTTTAAAATTTAATTAATAATATTTTATGTTACTAAAAAACTTAATGAAACATTTTTAGTCAAAGTTTTTGGATGAATAATAATAATAATAATTTTGCGAATAAAATTGCAAAACATTAATTTAAATGTGTCAAGATTGGGGGATTTTTATAGATTGAATTTAATTATTATTTAGTATGTAGATTATATTATTAACATATATATAAATTAATCATTAATAATAACTCCAAATATCGTTTTGTCCCGTTTTTCAAAGCATTTTTTGCCAAGTATTCATAACTTTTAATATGTAATCGTATTTCTTTTTTTTTTAATTTGTATGTATAAATTAAATTTAATTACTATTAAGTTTGAGGATTATTAAATTCAAATAAAATTTTTAATTAATTAAATATTAACTTCAACTATATTGAACTTTTTGTATGTTTTTTCATAGCACTTCTGGCTTAATCCTTATAACTTTAAAAAAGTTAACATATTTGCTGTTAATATTTGTATGTATAAATTAAATTTAATTAGTATTTAGTATGGATTTTTAAATTCAAGTAAACATAAATTATTAATAAACTAATAAAACCAAGCATGTGCAACTTTTTTTATAGTTTTTTATTGCATTTTTGTCTAAGTTTTTATAACGTTTAGTATGCAAACATATTTGTTTTTAATATTTTATGAAGTCTCAAAGATAGCCTGTTAAAATAAATATGTTTTTTATAAAATCTATGGGTTTGGACTTATTTTTGATAACAAAAATAAACAATAAATAATTTAAAAGCTGTCATAAACCACTTTATATATTTAGAAAATACCATTTAATGTAGTTTTTAAACCATTCGCTAACCATATAATAACTATGGATTAATATTATCCATTTATAATATCATTTTATCACAGCTCTAAATACCATACCCACTTTTATTCCCAGTGCATCGCATGTGGGTGTGAGCCTGCAAATAGCATAAGAATCCTACGCAGACACACACACAAACACACACACATCGTCAAGGAAGGCAACCCAGGAGAAGGAGAGGGAGAGGGAGAAGGGAGCTGCAGAAAACTGTGGGGGATGGAGCCATAAAAATAAACCACCCAAAAAGTGGGCTAAAATGAAGTTGTGTGTGCCAAGAACAATAAAAATGGCAAAGGGAAGCTGCGAACAAAAAAAAAAAGAGCAGGAGAAGATGCAGAAGGAAATCAAGAGAAGAAGGAGGAGCAGGACTTGCAGGAGGAGAAGGAGCAGAAGGAGCAGGATCACGATGATGATGGCTAAAAGTTACAGCCCCGAATGAGAGGCGGAATAAAACCCCCCTCCCAAGCCCAGCCGGGAAAAAGAAAGCTCGCAAGGAGCAGGCAAAGGAATGAAGCAAGGAATAAATGAAAAAAAAGACGTGCCACACAGACAGAGCGAGCTCACAAGAGGGGGGGGATGGGAAAGCTGCACCAGAGGGTGGCAAGGCGACAGAAAAAATTATACAAATACAAAAGGAAGAAATCAAATGGGCACAACACAAAAAAGGGACAATGACAAAAGAAAAATAATACAAGCGATTGGGCCGTCAGTGTGTGTGTGTGTGTGTGTGTGTGTGGGTGGGTGGCAAGGACTAAAAAGGGATGAGAAAGGAAGGGGTATGAGAGGCTGAGGTATATCCGAAACGGGGGTTGCAATGACGAACGTCCGATGACAATGACGTTTTTCACCATACATATTCTTCTTGAATAAAACCTGTGCATATGCAGCTCACATTTATATCCGATATTTTTCAGCCCAAAACGGAAATGTTGAATGGGGCGCAACAGAAAAATATCCTGGCAGCCTGTCAAGAGGGTCGCAGAAAAACAAAAAAAAACACCGAGACTCTAAAGGTTTGGGGTAGAGACACTCCTAGGGGATGACAAACAGTGGCAAACCTTCTTATGGAATAATATCCCAAATATGCGTAAATTCTGTATAATTTTTTCTGCTCTTCCTCTCTGCCTGATTCATTGTCCTATGCAAATGAGCCGGAATCTGGGAATCACAGGACCCGCGAAACGAAACTGGTATGGATAAATGGAAAATGACAGAATTTTCAAGCGAAAACCGCAGGAACTTTTGCCTTGCCTTGAGTATATATCTATATATATGTTTTCGCCAGTCAAACCAAAAATTCCTGCCACTTAACGTGGCAGCTTCGTCATCTTTTGGGTAATTCGAAACTCTTCCCGAGGGCTTTCCTTTTGAGGGGTGTCCAGGGTGTATTTAGGTGGCTATATACTGTGGCATGTAAGTTTTTGGCTTGACTATTATTTTAACAATCACAAAAAAAAAAAACCTGCAAAAATGTACAGAGCACCCTAGTCTGGTGTCCTTAAAGCTGCTGCTTTGCTTATGGCCATCTCATTCTGTTCTCTGTGTGTTTGTGCCACCCCCTCCTAGAAAACCACCCACATCAATGGCAAACGACCTTCGCTGCCAAAATGCACAGTGGCATGGAAAATTAAACTGATGCTGAGGGAGATTTTCCTAGAAAATGGGTAAGGGAAAACATTTATATAAAGGGGAGAGTATATTTTATACTTTTGCATGTACAATTATTAATTGTTTAAGGTCATGAATATCTACCTTTGGTAATAGAAATATTAAAAAAAAAAATTATTCATAATATTTAAATGATTTTAAGGTATTACTTCAGTCTGAAAACAAAAGAAGAATTATTTGTTCCATAAATATCTATCTTTGGTAATATTAATGTTCAAATAAATAATTATTGATAATATTTAAATAATTTTAAGGCATTGCTTCAATCTTAAAACATTTAGAAAAAGGAGATTATATGTCAGAAACAAACAAACAAATTATACAAGACAAGTATTAATTGTTTAAGGTCATGAATAGCTAACTTTGGTAATAAAAAAGTTAAATAAATATTTATTTATAATATGGAAATGACTTTTAGGTATTCCTTCAATCTTAAAACAATCTATAAAAAGGTTTATACATTTTTTTTTATAATATTTATGAAGTTACAGGTATACCTTCCCTAACCCATTCCCACCTGTGGGTTAAAATCCAAAATGAAATGCTTTTCAAATCACAGTTTTCGTCGCTCTTTTCTCCTCCCATAAAATATAGCTTAATTTGTGGTATCTGCTGAGCCAAGCTCTTAGGGATTAATCCCTTAATTTTCGACCACTGTGCCCATGTCTGTGTTGACTGGCTGTCGCGATGGCTCGAAGCTCTAAGCCAAACATTGTGTTGACGGCTTTTAGGCATGTGCGTGGTTCTGTGTGATGGACTGGGGGGATGGTTCTGGGTTCCATTCCAGCCCGGGGTTTGGGTGTGCCAGAGGGGGCTGTAATAACAATGACGATGACGATGGCGAGGACAACGTCGCCTGGCAGAGTTGACAATATGCGCAGAGCCGACGAGCCACCCACCACCCACCACCCTCAAAAAGTTTCACCCAAAGTTTCCCCCTATCCTTGCCACCTTCTGTGTCTCCAACAAGTCGCGTCAGTCTGTCAGTCTTTCCCATCCCCTTTCCTTTCCCTTTCCCCATCTCTAGTCATAAATGTCTTCAGCCGCTTTTCCAGCGCTTTTCACCCCAAACCCATGCTCATATTGCTGGCAATTTTCTATAATCCTTTTTGCCTTTTGCAAACATTTCTACAAGTTGTTCGTTGTTACCCGGTTGTTCGTGTTGTTGTTGTTGTTGTTGTTTTTGTTGCTCTTGGAGTTTTTCCCCATTGTTGGTGTTGCTGGTGAAAGTTTATGAAAAGTGACTGCGTTAGCAGAAAATATTATGCTGCCAGTGGCAATGACTACACACAAAAAGGCAGCAGCCTCAGAAAGGGAGCTCCCACCCACTGAAAGAGGAAAGAGGAAAACTGGAAAAGCAGCCCCTACTCTAGCTCATTCCCTACTGAGTACGATCCCCACTTTTAGCCATAAACTCTTTTTTATTTCATTTTGTATTTATATATATATATATTTATATATATATTCCGTTTTTAAACCTTTTTTTAACTGCAAGCTGGCAAAAGTTTTAACTTTTGGCAGCAGACCCAAAGTTGGCAAAATGTTTAAATCCAACAAGAGCACACAGAGAGAAATAAAGGAAAGACATAAAAATAAGGTTTATAAGTAGGAAAAAAAAGAAAACAAAATATTGTATAAAAATTAAAAGACTGTTGAAAATAATTATAAAACAAGAAAGATTAAAAATAATTCAAGTTGAGTTGCACAAAATAAACTCAAAATCAAATAAATATAGCTAGAATTAGATGCAATATTATCTTTTCCTTTAGAAAAGTATGCGAAGTAGAAGCTATTTAATTATAAAACTTAGTAAATTATAAAATATTTATTATTTTTAAATACTAAGTACTTAATTTTCAACTTAATTCCAGTTTTTTTTCAATAGAAACACACTCAAATACACAAGGCAACAATGTTGTGTGTTGGCTTACAGTGCGTATGCGTGATATACTTGACTCCATCCACATAGAATTTTCCAACCCAAAAACTTGCACAGCTTAAATCAAACTTTTTTTTGGAGAGAGAGAGAGAGAGTTTCGGGGTCCAAAAGGATATGTGTTTGGAATGGGCAACCCAATGAAAAGTCCTTTTAGATCTGCACTTCAACTTTTGGGTCAACGTCTGTTTGCCTATTTGTTTGTCTGTTGCTATCTGCGTTTGTCTGTTCATGTTGTTGTTGGGGTTTCTCTTACCAATCTCGGTGTGTGTGTGTGTGTGTGTGTGTGTGTGTTAGTCCCCCCACTCACCCCCTCTCTCCCTGTCACACTCAATGTCTGCTCGATTTGTTTGTACATTTCCCTCACACACACACACACCACCCACGGAAAATGCTCCTGAAAACTTTTCGAGCTGACCATTGGACATTGTCCTTTGCCATCTCTTTTGCTCTCGGTTCTGGCGACCTTTTTGGTAAATTTTTGCCTTGACTGACTTGTCTGTCCTTCGTCCTTCGTCCTTTTGTCGGTCACCTCGCCTTTTACCCAAGTTGGAAGGAAGCCTTGGCCCCACATTCTATGACTGCTTCTGCTACTACTACTGCCTTTCTCTATTAACTTTTCGTTTTAGCTACTTTTTCTTTTGTCCCTTCTGTCCGTTCGTCCTTTTGTCGTCCTGTCCCCCCTCCCAGTACGTCTGTGACCTGCAGAGACTGATGACCAAAAGGAGAAGGATTCAGGGGGTTTCAGGGGTTCGGCTTGGTTAGGTTTTCCATCTGGGGGGGAAAAGGAAGGGACTTCGGGTCGGTTTGTCGCTCGAGTGTCGCCAGCTGAGGGGCGAAAAATGATTTGTGGATGGTTAACAAGAGGTTGAAACTATTTAGGGGATGAAAGACCCGGCTTGAAGGGCCACTGATGAATAATTGGATGGAGTTAATGCCATTGCTGGCAGAAAAGGGGGGATGTATATTTCCCATTTCTCATTTCTCATTTTCATTTGTGTGTATTAATTATAATAAACATTAGTTTATACATAGCTTTTGCTTATTTGAACTTTTTTTATTAATAATAAGAATAATCTTTCTGGTAGTAATTTAAATATATTTATTTGTGTATTAGTTAATTAAGCCTTGAATTTATTTATAGTTTTTTAAGTGTGTACTTCATCTAGGTTTATAATTTGATATATATTTAAGTGCCACTTCATCTTAAATATCCCGATTTTTTTTGTGGCTTTTGTATTTATAGATTAAAAATAAAAAACTACCATGTTGCAGAGCAATGAAGTGTTAATTAATATATAAATTTCTATGGCACCTGATGTAACTAAGATTTTTTTTGTAGTATTTTTTAAGCTTAATTATAAGATTATACAAATGTTTAATCATATATTTTTGAAGTCACCATAAAGGTGATACTGAAACTTAATATACTGGGTAAGTAACTTTTAATTAATTTATGTAAATCTTTGAAAGCAATAAAGCAAACTAACTTCGAGAAACCAAAGTTTCTATGTTTCTTCAGTTTGCATTTGAATTATAAGATCGTTTCGGACACCAAACGTAGCTAAGCTACAAATATTCGCATTTCTTAATAAATAATTATCGATATTTTTATATGACAATTTTTTCGACATATCGAAAATTAAAAATTGTCATAACTAAGCCAAAAATGCTTAAATTTCAATTCGGAAAGCTGTCTTATGCTAGTTTTTAAAAGGTTTATAAATCTGCATACTCTTTTTAAAATGTAAAAAATTTCAATTTTTTATCACTTTTTTTTTTAATTTTAACCTCTCAAAATTATTTAAAAAATTAAAAAAATTTTTTTCCTTTCAAACAGGCCTAGATCGATTCTCCTGTTGATGCTGATCACGAATATATATGATTTATGGGGTCGGAAATGATTCCTTCACTGAGTTCTAAGATTCTGATTAAAATTATAATACCCTGCAAGGGACTAAAAGTAATACTTATATGCTATCCAATCTATACTATCATGCTAATTTCCCCTGATCTTCTTAGAATAAATCTATTTACCATGTTTATCTCTAGAGGGTTTTTATTCCTCTGCAAAGTAACTATACCATTTCGGATTCAAATTGCTTTTTCCCATTTCCATCGTCAACCATCCCCTTGAGGCAATCATAATCTATCATGTATTTCCCAAAAACAGCGTATTATCATCACCATCTTATGAGGCATAGCCTCCATCCTCCATCTATCCTCCCGTTCATCCTTTGGCCATATTGGCCAGCCTCGTTCTCATTTCGTTTAGACACCACCACTACGACTCGATTATATTCCAAGTTGGCAGATGACAAAACATCGCACCAAAGTCGACAGTCGCCGTCACAGTTTCTGCCGGCTCATCCTTCTCGTCCTTCCGAAAATCCAAGCCAAATAAATACAGCCATCTGCCTGCCCTTTCCCCACACTCTGTGTCGACCATTTTCCACCACCTGATGCCCGTTCCTTGGGCGAAAAACCATAGCAATGCCATAGTCCACGCTCCGAACGGTCCGATGTCCTTAGTCCTTAGTCCGCAAAAGGACATGCTATAATTTCCAGCAACAACAGGCAGTGTGGGGGAAAAGGCAGAGATGCCAAATGAGAGTTAGAGGGAGAGACCGAGAGAAATAAAGAAAACCGACAAAAGTAACCAAAGGAGGGGAAGCAAAAAAAAGCAACAATCCCAGCGGCAGCAGCAACAAACAACTTAGGCCAAGCCATGTCCCTGTGCGACCAAAAAGCTCGCCCATAGTTGTCCTTTGCCAGGCTACTTCACCTCCACCCCTCCTCTAAAGCCAGAGGCATGAAGATACAGAGACAAAAATTTGGGGTGTAATTTTGTAATAGAAAAGAGGGGTTTAAAGAATACTTAACAAAAGGTTTAGATTTTACCTCTTCTTGGAAGAAGATAAGTTTTGTTTGAAAGTCTCATGTAAAAGTTTAAAGTTTAATGTTTTTTTATAATATTTCTCTCAGTGCATCTATCCCTGTATTGGTATGCATGCTCCTGGTATGCCATCACGCAAAATGTTTCACAGCAAAACCCCTCCATCCCCCAACGACCCACCTCTTAATGGGTGGCTTGACAGGGTTTAAGCTCTTTTACGGGGCAGATTGTGTTTCCACAACAGCAATAGCAACAGCTAGAGAGAATCAGGACGAAGGACTAAGGGTCCAAGGTGGAGAATGGAGCTGGCAAAAGTAAACTCGAAAAAGGTTGCATTTGATGGGCGGAAAAAGTTTTTGGGGAGAGAGAGAGCAAGGTGCGGGCAGGAAAAGCTAAAGTGAACTAGTGATGGTTGTAGGATGCATCAATTAAGATGCAAGGATAACTATTTATAAGGCTTTGGATCTAAAAGTATTATTATGACACCTTATGTGGTAAAAATTGTAAGGATTTCACAGGATATTAGGGAACCAATTGAGTATTTCAAAAGCTTTTGCATCAAAGAAGTATTTCCTACACCTTAAATGCCTTAAGGTTATTAAGAATATATATAAAAACATATTAATCTTTATATCCTTTTATCCCAGAATCCTTTTCGTGACACGATTCAATGTCATCACTAAATTCGCCAATGGAAAAGACGTTGGCGGAAAATAAGCTGGCAAAAAACTTGATTCTACTTTGGCGCAAAACTTTCTTAGCTTCGACTTTTGTTAGTTGTAGGCCCCCCGCCCTTCATCCTTCGTCCTTCGTCCTTTCTCCTAGTCCCTGTTCATGCTCCTGGTCCTTATCCTGCTCCCCTTCTCCTCTCTCTACCATCACTTGAACTTCTCCTCCTTTTCTTGCTGTTTTGCTGCTGTGTTGCTTTTGTAAATTGGTAAAAGTTTGAGTTTAATTCAATTCGGAACGGTAGCTGTGAGTGGTAGCTTCCTAAAGGATAACGAAAATGTTGCCACGACGGGTCGGAAAATGTATATATATATATATACGAGTGGGTGTGTGTGTGGGTGTAAGGGATATCACGCGCAAATTGCGGTGCCTGACTGCGAAAAAGGGACGAAAAGTGAAGGGAAAGGACAATGGTTAGGAAAGGCCCCACGTTGGGAGCCATGAAAAGTTAGCATTTCTCTGTAGGAAAAACAAGGGGAAAAACAAGAGGGGGAAAAGCGAGGCATTGGCTTGTTGCTCGGCGCACATGCAACCAACTCTTGGCACGTAGTTGCCCCTAAATGTGACATGTTTATAGGGGCAAGCGAGGGAAGGGAGGGCAAGGGATAACAGTTTGAAAAACAAATGGTTGCAACAACAACTAGGATAATAACAACACCAACAACAATATACAAAACACTTTTTGGAGGGGAACACCCACACCGCCCCCATTTTGTAGCCTGCATTTTATAGATTTTGGGTAGAAACACCACCCAACCACCCACCCATCGTTCCATGGCATTTTATTAGCAATTCCACACCCCTTGGAAAAAGGAAAATCCACAACACCACCCACTCCTCGCACTCAACAGTTTGTTGTGTTTGTTGGCTTTGTTGTCGCTGTGCATTAAGTGTTGCCAACTTTATTTAATGGCATAACAGTTGACTGCCAGTCATTGGCCTCGCACACACACACACACACACACACACACACACACAACACACACAGTCGTGGCTTTTTGGAAAATAACACTGGGAAACCCTTTTCAATGGCACTTACTTAATAGATTAGCTAATTTATGAGGTAACTGGAGCTGGAAGCCAATTGAAAATTCATGAACCATAACTAAGAGTGAAATTAATCAAAGTTAGATTAATTGGAGTGCAAAACAGGTAAAGGATGTTCTGATAAGTAAGAATTTGTTAAAGGATTTGAGATATGTGGATTTTTGAATACTAAATATATCCTGAAAATATTACATTTCGAAGATATATAGTCTTTTCTAACAATACAATGAACATCTCATAAATATCCTTAGATCTCTCGTTTTTCTAATAAATAAATCAAGGCATATTTTTACATTTATTTATACAAATTTCACAGAAAAATGTAAATTCCCTTGCTGATAGAAAGAAAAGTGAAAACAGAGAAATGGAAAAGTTATTACTTTGTGTCTGTCTGTCTCACAATTTTACTAATTCACAGAAAATATATTATTCTGTGGCTTGGTGACATTTTTCCGCTGTATTTCTTATTACATTTTGGGTATTTTTATGTATAAATGTTTGTTTGTTTGTAAGCAGGGCGTAAATTGTCAGAGAGAGAAAAATTGCTGCACATTTTCATTATGTTTTTCTTTTTGCTTTTGCCTTTTGTTTTTTTTTTCGGCTAAGGGATGAAATTTAATTAAGATACTTTGACGTCTCGCAGATACACAAAACAGAAGGCAAACACACCCACACCTACACCCAAAGTAGAGAAACATTTGGTCCTTGGTATAATTCAATTTGTGTATATAATATGTATGTATGTATGTGTGTGTGTGTGGGTGTGGAAAATCATCAATATACAAAGACAGCAGCCAAAGACGTTGACAATGTCATGAACCACCCATCAAACCCCCCTCACATCCCACACACACAGAGAAAGCAGCAACTTTTCCAAAGGAGACTCACTTTCGTTTTTGTCATTTCGATAATTTTCGCCTTGTTGGAGATGCCTTTGGATTTTGCTTTATTTTATGGGGGGAAAATGCCTCGAAAGGAAAGCGCCTTTGCCTTCGGTAAATGTACATATATCCCAATTTTATTAGGGGGAGAAAAGACAAGATTTGTGTGTTTCGGCAATGGCCACTTGTGTATTTCCTGCGATAATGGAATTACTAAACGATATATCTATGCTGATTTGACAAAAGAAAAACTTGAAGCTAATAGAATTTAAGGATGTCTATGAAAAAGTAAATATATTTTAAGAAGAAAAACAGGAAAACAAGGCTTATTAAATATATAATTTAAGACGAATTTGTTAGAATTACGAATATTTAAGTTTATTTCTTATTTATATACCATAAATATATATTATATTATATACTATAAATATATATTTTGTTTATATGTTTTTCTAAGAAATTTGCTAAAAATATTTATACTTTAACTTAAAAATCAATCTTAACTCTGTCAAGCCTGCTTTACATATGCAAATCTTTTAGAAAATTAATTGTAATACCATACAAATTTCTACCATATCAATTTCAGTTAATTTTAAACCAATAAATCACAAAGGTTGGCAACGAAACGAAAAGAAGATGGGGCGGTTTGGAAAAGTCACTCGCATGACGCAATCTGGCAATTATCTGGCTGCCATCCTGAAAGTTTGATGCCCCACCACCCAGGAAAAACCAGGAAAACCCTGGAAGCGGCATCGTTTGTTCTATTGGAAATTTAATTAGGTTTACATCATTTTCGTGCGGATCCTGCCAGATGGGCCACCGCCACGAAAAGAACACACGGGAGGGCGGAACAACAATAAGGCAGCAACAGCAGTTGGTCAAAAACAACTTTCACTTTGGACTTCCCAAGCATTAACTTCTTTTTTGCCGGCAAAATGGAAAACGAAGAACGGAAAATGAGTGGCTGGGAGGGGGAGGGGCCACTCAATTAGAGAGGCGCATCTACAAGTCAAATATTTTGATTGGGCAATGGAACAATAAGAGCATCAGTCGTCGATTAATTAAACTTCCCCTCGATTTTAGTAGTGAGGGAAAATTATAAGAAAAGCAGGCTGTACCAACGAGAGGCAGACAGCAACACCACCACCCAATAAAATATTAATGGTTACAATTATGTGCTACGTGGCAAGGATAACAAAGTTCGCATCCTAACGCAATTACAACACAATCAAAAAACCAGTGGCAGCTGAGCAAGTTCAACCAGAAACACATACAATAATTGTTACACCATAAAAAATGGAAGAGTAATAGTTGCTAAAGGATTTAAGGGAGAAGAAAATTGGATTTCAATACAATATTTTGGGATTGAAATAATAATAAGTAACTCAGGCATATATAAAATATATTTACTTCAGATTTTATTATTTTTTTAATACATAAAGTAACTAATAAACTTTATTAATACCAGGTGCTTTGTTTAATTTGGTTCAGTGAAAAAAATAAAATAGCTAGATTCGGATATTAATTATTATATTAATTTATTAGCAAAGAACTTCCCAAAGAGACCTCAAATAAGATCTTAAATCGGTAAATATATATATATATATATATATATATATACATATATATATATGTATATATATAAATAAATATATTGGAAAATAAGTAAAACTAATCCTGTTTTGGCATTATCTTGGTAAGTTCAAATTTATTAGATTAATATTAATATCATATTAATATTAATAAATCTAATATTAGATAGTTTAATCAAATAATTGCATTTACAAAATTATTAAATCATATTTTTTTCAATTTTTTGAACGATTTTTATTTTGAAAAATATTAAAAATAAGATTGGTTTTATAAAGAACATGGCTATATCTATTTTTCTTTTGATTTTAACCAAGAATATGTACTTTTTATAGCGTCTAAAATTGCTCCTTCTCATTAAACACATAAAAACGTGAATAAATATATTAAATTTAAAAAAATATATACTTTAATTAATAATTTTAGTTTTTGTTTCAGTGTAAAATAAATGCTCGGCATGGTTGAAATAATTCAATGAACACACACACACACAGGACGAACCACGAACGAACATTCGTTCGCAACCCAAACAAGTGGGGTTGGATCGCCTGGAGATCCCGTTCCAGAACCGAGAAGTGGATTTTCACCCCCCCACTCCAAACACCACCCACACCCCACCCCACCTTAACCCCCCACATTGCGCTAAATAATTCGTAATGTATCTAACCTCGAAAACCTAATCAAGTCCAGTTAAGCAAATGTGTGCACAACAAGGCTTGGGGTCCTGCAATTACCAGCACACCGCGTCAGTGACAGGACTATGGCTTTGGGACCATGCTCCAGGTCCTGCTCCTGTATATCGGTCCGATGATTTCCCCCTTTCGCTGAAATCCCGGCTCAGGCCGGTCCGAAGCCGCACAGAACGTCACACACGAACGCAACACGCTGCCGATGGAACAGGCGCCCAGAAGTCATAGAAAGCAAATTTTTGGGATCCAATTTCGAGTCCGGCTGCACTCCCATGGCATTCCCACATGCGCAATGGCACGTGAAACCCTGTATCTATATATATATATATCTTTATATATATGTTTATAGATGCTTATGTAGCAAAGTGGCATTGTGTCCGTGCGAACCAAGTCGAACAATCGAACCGAGGCAAAGACCGAGGAGTACCGAACTGCGACGAACCCAAACGAACGAAAACACCACCCAACGGGTGAGGGCGCCCAGTTCGATGGTTTTATGGGAGCTAGGGTATTAGTATTGGAAGAAAGGGGTATGCTCGAATTTAGGTATGTCTAAAATAAATTATAGTTAAGTAAACAAAAGAGATATATAGTTGAAAACAAGTAAGATAAATGCTAGTTTGTTAAGGTTTTCTTTCAAATTAAAAATTGTTTTTTTTAAAACATTCTAGATTTTTAGGTGAATTTAATATTAAATGTAGGAACAGTATTAATTTTAATTTTTATAGTTTTAATATTATTTAAGTATCCACCCAAAGGTGAGGGCGTCAACATTGATGGCTTTATGGAGGTTAGGGTTATTGATATAATGAATAAACAAATTCTAGCCTTTTAGGTTAATTTAATATTGAATGTAGAAACAGTACTAATTCTAATTTTTATAGTTTTAAAATTATTTAGGTAATCACCCAACGGTGAGGGAGTTAACATCGATGGTTTTATGGAGGTTAAGGTATATGTATTGATATAATGAAGGGGTATACTCGAATTGCTATATATATTATATAAATTATGGTACATTTTAGAAGAAAACTATTAAGTTAAAAACAAATTAAATTAATTGTAGCTTGTTGTTAATTTTTTGTAATACGAATTCCTATTTAAAATATATTCGGCTTTAAAAGTTTGAAGTTTTTAAAGAAATTATATAGTAAATTAAGGGACAATATCAATTATTTTTCCCGTAGCTTTAAAAGTTGGAGTTATTTAGGGAATTTAAATATTAAGTTTTGGGACAAAACTAATTATTATGCTTTTTTTTATTATTTAATTAAGGTTTAGTATGTTATTTTTAAACTCAACTTTCGAAAAAGCCTTAGAGGGAATTCGTCAAAAACCTTAACTCCCCTCGAAATGCACCGTTCGCCTTGCGTGCTTTGCTCCCGTCGTTGCCTGCAGTTGCCTGCCTCTGGAAATTATTCAGCTGGCAATTTACCACCACCTCACCCTCCGACTCACCACCCACCACCACCCACTCTGCCCCCTGCCTGGAACCTCAACGGTAGAAAAGCAAGCGACGAGCGGAAAATTCACTTTTCGCCATCGCTGCGCACTTGTGCCGAAAGTCAGTCGGGCACGTCCGCCCTCCGTCAGGTCCACGGGTCAGTTGTCAGCTGTAGCTTTTGGGTGGGCGGAAAAGTCAACCCCTCCCCTCCCCCTTGTGCGCCAGTGGGTGGCGCTCTCCCTCTCTCTCTCTCTCTGTGTCTCTCATTTGCTCGCTCATTCGATTTAATCGTTTAGTGCGCCCTTTTGCGCCTTATCAACGTTTCATTTAATTTAGCCCGAAACCTTTTCTTTTTTCGGTTTGCAATTCGTTGAGTGGGAGGCGGTAGCTAGTCCTGGATTGAGTTACGGATTTCGATTTGGATTCAGGATACCGGATTCAGGATTCCGTTCTCCGCTGGATAACCCTCCCGCCGAGTTGCGGTTGATTAGGTGTTATCGTTATGATTAGTGGTCGCTCGAGTGGCAACTCCTTTCGTACCGGGAATCTGCGGTTGCCGCTTTGCGACCCTTTTTGGTTGTTGTGGGTTAAGCAAAAGGCATTGACCAGGGGGGAGTGGGAGTGTGGGGGTGTGGGGGGCGGAACGTTATTTGCGGTATGTGGGCGGCGTGCGAAAGTGCGGACAAGCGAATGATTAGTTAGAAAGCAATTGGGGAGGATAAACATCTCAATAAATTGATTGTAAACTACAAAAGACTCAAGAGTTTTGTAACCACAATTTAACTTCACTCGAGGTTAACAAATGCTTTAAAACATTTAAGGGGTTAACAAGGGATTTATGTAGTGTAAATGGGGTTAATTAGTGGAAGTTTTTGTTAGTTTGAAGCTGAAATACTTAGAAATATTTTTAGGTTTGTATTTAAAAACATTATGCAAAAGATAATACAATTATTACGGTATGAAAATATGTTTTGAAATAAAAACAAACAAAATATTCTAAGATTTAAAAATAAAATAAAAATTTCAAGGGTATCATAATGACATTCAGAAGCAGTAAAGGAATCATTTCCGACCCTATAAAGCATATATATTCTTGATCAGCATCAACAGCTGAATCGATCTAGCTATGTCCGACTAAAAAAATTTTTTTTTTTTAATTTGAAAATTTTTAAAGGCGTTTTTTCATTAAAATAGTGAACAATTTTGACAAAAAATTTAATTTACTAAAAACTGAGTATGCAGATTTGTTAACCTTAAAAAAACTTGAACAGAAAAGCTTTCCGAATTGAAATGAATACATTTTTGGCTTAGTTATGAGATTTCAAAAACATTAATTTACCTAAAAAAATTAGCATATAAAATTATGTATTTAATATTTTTCTGATATTGTTTAACAGCGTCTCCTTTCATATTTTTTATTATAATAAAACATATTTTCAAGTCTTCTTATAATCTCCTTTCAAAAAACCTTTTCCAACCACTTAACTTTATTTATTTTAATCTAAAATAAACAATTCCAGAAGCTCATCTAAATTCACAGTTAGTTAGTGTAACCTGATTTAGCAATTTTTCGTATTTCCCGCTCCCTTGTTTAGTATGTTTGCACGTTTTTTTATTCCTTTCAGCTTGCACTTTTTCTCTCACTCTCTCCTCAAATATTGCTCATACGCCGTGTGTTTCGTTGGGAGGAAACAAAAAAAAAACGCGACGTGTATTGTGGAAAATTGGGAAAGGGAAACCGTGGGTATCCTTGTCCCACAGTAGCGGGGATTTATTAATATTTTTTCAGCGTTGCTGCACCTTCTCCATTTCCATTTCCCCCAAACTTCTCTTTTTTCCATTGCTTTTTTTGTAATATTTTTTGTTGCATACATTTTGTAATTTCTTTGTGGAACTCTGTTTCCTCTCTCACTCTGCACTCTTCGTGTCTCGGTATCCTTGCTATCCTTGGCGCTTTTATTCATTCATTTATTTGCGCTTTTCTACATTTCTTTATTTTTTTTTTCTTTGAGCGCTTCCCCCTCGCTCCTGTACTCAATTTCTTTGGTAACTTTCCTTCACGACTTTTCTTATATATTTTTTGTAATAATACCCAAGCTCGGGGTATGGGAATTTCAATCGAATAGTGAAGGGGTAAATTGTGGTTTTGAATACTCTAAAATATAGTTTTTTAAATCTGATTTTATGAGATTATAAATATATGTAAATATTTTTAATAGGGTAAATGATATAGAACTAAAATATTGTATTCAGCTTCATATCTGTAATATAAGATATCATTTTGTAATCATAAAATATTATATATATATATATATTTGTTGTACATTTACTTATCTATTTATTTTAATATTTATTCCCTGTAGAAATTTCCCTCAGCAAATAAGAGCATTTCCTTCTTCGTTTACATTTATTATTCCGACACTTCTGTTCGTTTCTTTTTTTCAGCTTTCTTCTGCGTCCTTTTTCCAGGATTCTTTTAGCTTTCTTTTGCATTTTCTTTTCTCATTTTTTTCCTCTGAACAAAGTTGCCGCTTTATTGTTTCGATTTAAGTTACTTTGTATGCTGTCAACGTTGGGTAAGATGGTTATATAGCGAGTGTCGAGGAGGAGGTCCTGCCGAAGGAGGGTTCACTTTGGGTTTGGGTTTGCTGTGGGGTTTTTTTGCGAGGGGGGTTTTCTCCGAGTTGGTGCTTGTGGGTGGGCGGTTGGCTGATTCCTTGGTCCGACCGAAATCGCTTGGGAGCCGCTTTGGGTTTCATTGTTGCCTGGTTTTTATTTCATGGCAAGGAAATAGGGAGTGAAAGGACTCCCTCTCCCTGTGGCTGGTGTGTACTTTGATTTGTCGGGCCCCGCAAAAAAAATTTCGTTTCGGTGCCCTGGCTTCCAGTTTTATGCTCGTTTAATGGCTGCGAATTTACTCGCTTTATGCGTCTTCGATAAGCATTTATTAGCGCCATGAAAAAAGAGGGGGAGGATACCATAAAATCAGGCCTAGGGTTGGGGTATTGGGTAGGTAATGGTTACGGTATTGGCTCACTTTTTTTTCACTGGGCGGCCGATGGGGCGTATGATTTATTTTATGTTATTCATTTATTTTTTATGCCTTGTCTTTCCATGAGATGGGGGGGGGGGGAGAGGGGCTTGTCTCCTGGGCATTTTGTTGATATCCTGCAAATCCTTTTTGGAACATATGCTGACAGTTTTTTTTTTTTTTTTTGTTGGCCTTTGGGAAATCTTACAATGATATATTATAGGGAATTAGTTAAAACTTGTGGGTTGAGCAGAGGGAATAGAAAACAATCATATTTTGTATTGTTATTATTATAACTTGAATTTAGATTATATTTATGATAATTATAACACTTTGTTTTTAAAGTTTTCTTTGGTTTTTCCTTATAATTGTAATATATTCTTAGTTTTGTTTGAAACTAGCTACAGTTGTTAAATTTATAATAATAAGAACTCTTTGTTTTTATAGTTTTCTTTTGATTTACTTATCTTCTTACAGCATTTTCTTATTTTTTTGGTAGAAAATAGCTTCCGTTGTAAAATTTTTGATAAATATTACAATTTGTTTTAATAATTTTCTATGATTTATCTATGTATTTGTAGTATTTTCTTGATTGTTTCTTAGAAAACATCTTTCGCTTTCAAATATATGACAATTAAAGCACTTTGTTTTTATAGTTTTCTTTTGATTTACTTATCTTCTTATAGTTTATCCATATTTTTTTGTTAGAAACCATCTTCCGCTTTAAATTGGTTTCCCATCCATTTTTCCAGCTCTTCATCTGCGTTTTCCCGTTCCCTTTCCCCATTTTTTTTATCCTTGTCACTGCCGCAGCATCCTCTTTTCCATGGCCATCAACGGCAGCCAGTCCCCCCAGTTCCCTTTTTATTTTTTCTGATCTCCACCCATGGCCACTTTTGGCTATTCCCACCCATTATGGCTACCAACTCAACCCACGCCTTGGGTATATTGCAATTTTTGCTGCTGCTGCTGCTGTTGCCCATAAAACTTTTCCACAATTTTTCCTCTTCGGTTTGGGTTTCCTTTTTTTTTGCTGCTGCTGCTGCTTCCTTGCAAATGCCACGCCTCCTTCTGGGGGGAGTGGGATAGCAACAACAAGGACAACATTTACTTGTCTGCTTAACTGCAAAGACAAACCTTCCCCCACTCTCCCTGGGTTTTCCTCCTTCTCCCTTAGAAAGCTGCTTTGCCTGTCATCTAAAATTCATTTTTATACTTGTATTTTCTCTTTCTCTCTGTCCCTTTTTTATTATTATTTTTTCTTATTTTTTGTGTGTGTGTGTTTTTTTGCTGCTTTTTTTTATTTCAGTTCGTTTTTGCCATTTTCTTTTCTTGAGCCATTTTTATTATTTTTGTCATAAGCTTGCTCTGCATGTGTGTGTGTGTGTCAGTGTGCGGATGTGTTTGTGTGAGTGGCGGCTTCTTTATATATTTTTCATTGTGCCACACTGGCGCACATCCTGCCATTTCCTCTGCCGCTTTTCCTCTCCTCCTCTCCCTCCTCACCCTGAGAGCCACCGTTTCATCCAAAACTCACAGAAGTCAAATACGTTTTAATATCTTTTCTCTCTTGACATTTTCACTACAGTTATGTTGCCATTTTTCCTCTGCTCTTGTGTGAGTGCACTGGGAAAATTATTAGTCAGGGAAAACTGTATTTAATTTTGGGAAAATATTTACTTAAACTTTATATAAGATCAAATGATTAAGTAAAGTTTAAAGGTGTTTAAATAGAGTAAGGCTTTGAATATAAATAAATATAATAGCTTTACAAATCCTAAAATGGTTTTTAAGAAATCAAATAATTGTCTTTAAATGGAAATTATTTAATTTTTTAATGCAAATCCTTCTCAGGATATTAATTTATAGTTCTTAAATATTTTCCCCCTACTTTTTTCTCTCTCTGCATCGGTTTGAGCTCGTGTGTGCCAGGATATATGTCTCTTAGGCGCTTGTTAAGTGTATGTGTGTGAGTTTTCCTCGGCTTCTATAGCTCACAGCTTCACGTAGTCGAAAGTCGCGCCAAGTTTTTCTTATTTTCCTGTTTTTTTTTTTTACTTCTTCGCTTTTCTCGCATCTGTGTGAAAGTATGTCGCTTTGTGTGTATGAGTTTATCATGGAAAAACGCATCCTTCGCTTGCTGACTATAATGTTCCATCGTTCGTTGGTTGTGTGCGGGTGGTGTTGTGCATGTGTGTGTGTGTGTGTGTGAGTGGGGGCAGCATAATGCCTTCTGCCACCGTTTCGAACCCACTCTGCAACGTCCTTCGTCCTTTGCCGGCTGTTGCAGGCTGCTGTCATTGTAGGAGCCAACATGTTCGCTCTCTCTTGGCTTGTGGCGCTCACCCCTTGCCTGGGAAAACCCCAATCCTCAGTTTTTCCGATCTCCCCACACTCTTTCACATTTTCTTCTCCATTTCGATGCAAGCGTAACATTTTGCGCCACAATTTTCCTTCGCTTTTTTTTTTTTTGCTTAGTTGTCTTTTACGCTGGCAAAGGGGAGCTCTTTCTTACCCTAACTTAAAGGATCTTGGGAAATTGGTATATATAAAGGATAATCTTAAGCTTTATGATATGAATGTGATTTTTAAATATTTTTATGAAATTCCTATTTTTATAATAACATTGTTAAAATATATTGAATATGAAATTTTTATTTATCAATTATATTTAACCTTTAAAAAATTATATATTTCTTTAAGATTAAACCCTTTCTATAATTTTCCTTGATATTTTTATAATGTTTTCTCATTTAAATTATCAAATCTTTTTTATATGGGATCAATATAAGATCCTCCTTAAAATAAAGACTTAATCACATTAGTAAGAGCATCCTAGTATATCCTTTCTCCTTAGCTCTTTGCATACCTATTTCGTGTCCTTCTTCTGAATTTCCACTCCTTTCACTCCTCCCACTACTAGCTACTCCTGCCGTATCCTTTTGCATCTCACTTTGTCCCTGTCCCTGGATGGCATGCAATTTTTTCCTCCATCTGTGGAGCTTTTAAAAATATATTTTTCCTGAATATTCCCATTCGCGAAAAACACACGGAAAGTTAAACAAACTAAGGAATTTACTTATGTACCACAGGATATATATATATATATATAAAAGATATATAAATATATGTACAACCAGGGTCTAGTCTATGAAATGGTCAACCATTTGCAGAACGTGTAAACATTATGCAAACATTGTGCTGTACACATTCAGACAGAGAACATTCCCAATTACAATCCCCAATTACCATCACCTGACTGCATAATTAAATACAAAATGATTTTCCTTTTAATCTGCGGATGGTGAACATCACAGGAGGGGAAAACACACCACCCCCACAAACAAAATACAAAAAGAAACGAAATAAAAACCCCCAAACAACCGCAAATAAATAATTAAAAAGGAAAATTCCGCAAATGCAAAAAGGTCAGCGCATAAAAATTACAAAAATCGAATATTAAATTACCAACAAAAATGGGAAAGCACAAACACACACACAGACACAGAGGAAAAGCTGGAAAAGCTGACGTCGACGTTGACTGCGCTGCTGGCGCTTGCTCGACTTAACCCAACTTAACTACTTGACAGCAAATTTTGTAAAATGTAATTAAC
Organism: Drosophila serrata; assembly: GCF_035046125.1. Lineage (NCBI taxonomy): Eukaryota > Metazoa > Arthropoda > Insecta > Diptera > Drosophilidae > Drosophila > Drosophila serrata. Next base: position 1,816,436 of record NW_028257171.1, on the reverse strand, counting down.
CAGCGCCAGGCTACAGCCCAGTGAAAATGGAAAATGCCAAACAAAAAGAAAAGCAGAAGGAGGAGGAAAACCGTAGCGAGGCGAGGCAGAGAAAATGGGGCCAGAGACGAAGGAAGGCAGAAATAAAAGCCAAACGAAATGGGGAAAATCAACAAAACTCGTTGACATAATTTTCAAGCATCCCAGAGTGTGAGAGAAGGGGGAGGAGATATGGCACAAAACACACACACACATACAAAAAGAGGGGTGAAAATGGGGAAAAGTATAAGTGTATGAGAGTGTGTATTTATCCTGACTTTTATGGCAATTGCTTGCTGTCCAGTTCTGAGCGCCCAGTTGAAAGAGCTGGACTAGGAGATACCCGATACCCGTTGAACTCCACAAAAACCACCAAGAAATTACAGAAGCCCAGGGGAAAAATAAGTTAACAGCGAGCTAACAGTTAAATATAAATATACAAGTTTAGATTAAGTGGGAAGAGTTGTACAAGTAATGTTAAAGGTCCTCATAAAGATATAAATAAATAAGGTAGGGAAAGGTAATATAGATGACTTGGTAGTTGGGAATTATAGTGAAATTTTAAAAGAATAACTTGTAGATTCTATTATTTAATTCTACTCTTAATAAGTTAGTTCATCCTTTTATTTTCTCTTCCTTTATTAATTACTTAAAATAATACCTATACCCTCATAACTTTTAGGTATCCTCCTTATAACTCTCCCTATAAATTAAAACCACTTCACCATAACCACTATTTGCCCTCATATCATTACCAAATAGTATATATGCCTGTACATTTTTCCAGGGGGTTTCGGTTGGTTTTTTGGGTTTCCAACCATTTGTTGAACCTTTTTTGGCCTTTTATTCGTGTTCTGTTTGCTCGGCCACAAAATTTGCGCCTCATTTTCACAGTGCCACTCACACACACAAAACAAGCGAGACGGACGAAGGACAAATACCATCTCTCTCTCTCTCTCTCTCTCTCTGGATATACCCATCTCTGTCCAAAGGGGTTGTGGCTCTCTTTCGCTCTATCCGCACGTGGCTGTCAGGAAACATGCTAAGCAGCGGCTTCCACATGCTGAAAGTCATTTTGATGGCCCAACAAATTCATTCACTCCAACCCATGCCACATCACCATCACCATCGTCATCCATCCATTCATCCATCCCTCTTCACCTCTGGAGGGGGGAGGGGGGGGGACACCACCTTTCTCCGGTTACAAAACCACCCAAAGGGACCCCAGAGGCCTTCAACCCTCCAGGCCACACTTGGCCCACCTCAATTCAATTTAACTTTCAACTTTAGCTCTCGTTGTGCCTCTCACTCGCTCTCGTTTGTACTTTCTCTTTGCCTCTCTCTCCCTTCATTTCTCTCTCTTACTTTCTCCCTCTCTCTCTCTCTCTCGACTAGTGTTAAGCGCATTTTCCATTAGGAGGATTTTCCTCACTCGGTTTGCCTGCTGGAAATGCTGGGCGCCCAGTCAACTCCCGCGTTTGTCGAACGCAACCAACGAGCGAACGAACCGAAACAACCAACTGAACAACGAACAGATGTTCGAGCGAGTGCGACGAAGCAACAGCGAGTGAGACGAAGCGTCCGTCGAACGATTGTGAATTGTGTGATTGAGGTTTGGGTTCGGGTTAGAGTTCGGGTTGGGGTTAGGGTTCGGGTTCGGGTTCGGGTTTGCTTTAGTTGAAAGTTACACTGAGGAAAAGTAAACGAATTTCGATATAAATACAACTAATATGATTAACTTGTTGAAAAAGATATTTATTTTAGTTTCAGAAATTTGTCTTAGTGTAAAAAACCCAAGTGGGTGGCATTCTCTCGCTACTGATTGTTACTGTTGTTGGCAAACGACTGTGCTTTTATCGTTTATTTGTGTCTGAACCTTAAGGGTTTGGGGGGGGGCGAGTGAGTATAAAAGGGGTTGGGGTTGAGTTGTTGGAACGAGTGAGGCGGCGGTGTGTTCGCGGAATGTGCTTGAGAGCAAGTGGCCGTGCCGAGCACCTCGGCACAAAAGAGGATGCCAAGGAAATCGTTTAGCGGATAAAGTCCTTTTTTTTGGGGGTGGACCACGAGAAGGCTAAAAAAAAATCAAGTAAAGCCAGAACAAGAAGCTAAAAACTTGGCTTTTACCAAGCCAAAATAACAGGGGAACAGGAGACTCCTATAGATTTATAAAATCTAATATAAAAGGGAATATATTTAATTAGATTATTCTTAGAAAATAATATATGGTAGGGTTAAATTTATAAGATTTAAGATTAAATTACTCTAGCTACTCAGGTAACCTTTCCCCTAAGAACCTTCTCTGACTTGTTTACAATGCCTGTCTAGATCAAAGGGAAAAAAATGCAAAATAAAAACATAATAATACTAAATTGAACAAGGGTTTTTCTTTTTTTTATGTTGTCCATATCCCCAACAGAGTCCTTTCAGATTCCATTACAAACTCCATTAATCTGCCGGCAAATCACAAATCGAACCCGCTCTCAGTGGTTCATTTAACTGTCAGGTCCAGTCTGGCTGACCGGGGATGTCCTGGAGTCTGAGTCTGAGTCTGAGGCTGGGACCACCCTTAATCGACAAACAAATATTGTCTGGGGTTTTTTTTTTTATTTAACGGACAGTTGCCAGGAGAGTGCGGCAAAAATTCAATTGCCACATCCGCCAGCGACTTGTCACGGGTGGTTGAAGCAAGACGCTTCTCCAACTTCAACTTCAACTCCCAACTCCAAAAAAACTCCTGTTTTATTTCTGGGTGCGCAGTTTCCTGCTCGATCCCTGGGATCCTTGAGGGTTGCTAAAACAGCCAGTGGAGTTGTGTGTTGTCATGGTCACTCGATTGCTGCAATTAATATTAAAAATGAAATCATTCCCGGTGGCTGCGTCCTCGAACCCTCAAAAAACCCAAGCTCTGGATCTGTTTTTGGCATGGGAATGGGATAAATCTACTCTCTATGCCGGGGATTCCCCCTCCGATTGCGATGGTGATGGGGTGATGGGTGGTGGTGTGTTAATGCATATTTCAGACACGTGCTGGCTACGCTTCTTTGATTTAATGCACAAGACGGCGGTTGAGTGGGTAGGAAAATGGTCTGGGGGGGTGGTGTAAGAACCTTCCTCCGCTAAAGGTTGAAGGGCAATGATGAGCGGCTTAAAATATTTGTAAAACCTTTTTATTAAAAAACAAAAATCGGTTTTAAAGATTATTTGTTTTTGACTGGCATCGGGGAATAAAGACTAGAACGATGCCATCGCCTTTTCCACCTTTCTTTCTATCACGGATTTGCTTTGTTTGCCTGGGCGTGATATTTTAATTACGACCTGATGATGTCTGGATGTAGATATGTAAATTCGAGTGTACGTGTGTTTATTGAGTGCTTTGAATCCCTGTGACTTATGCTGGAATCAAAAAGGAGGTAGCCGTCGCCCTGGAGGGTTGTCCTCAGACACATCACACACAAAGGGGTTAAATATTCGAACTATTAATGGAAATGGTAATTTTTGGAACCCAAAAAGTTTTACGAGAAGTCTCTGGGACTGTGCGTCTTATCCTTATAAACTGGCAAACAATGAAAGGAAGTGAAAACGTTATCAAGCAATTCAAAAGGAAATGACTTAATTAATAATGAAAAATGTTGAGAAACTTTAGTTGGTGGAATTGGTTGGTAAAATAATGGGGATGACCACCTTGTTGCCCTCGGAACATTTATTTTGAGTGAACAAATTGGGGAATTAATTGGGGGTTTATTTCCTTGGAGGGGAGTATTTCTTAAAGTGCTCTTTACTGAGTATTTTTGATTTAATTACTAGTAAAGGAAGTAAGATTTTCCAAGGGTTTTAAATGTACTTAGAAATTATATTAGGAAAGTCAGAGTTCAGAGTTGGTAGATCTTTAAATTAATTTAAAAATCATGTCAGGTAAGACTTAGACCTTAATTAACTTAAGGATTTATTGCTTACATTAAATCTACAACTTTTTCTAACAATTATTCATTCCGTATTCTCAGAATTTTTAATTCCAATTTAAAAATACCTTACTTAAGAATTCCTAACAGGTTACTTCTAGAAATTAAATGAGGCCTTAATTACGCAAACGATTTATTGATCCCTGGAGGATTTGCCACACCTATTAAGCTTTTTCAAAAAGTTATTTTATTTCCCAGCCATTATCCTTAGCGATTTCTTGTTAAATTCCTACGCTTTTTCCCTAGGACATATGCTCTTGTGTACTTCCCCCTACCTCGTGGGTATTCCCCGGGCATATGCTCTTTCCAGCTATAGTAGATGGATCAAGTGAACTTCTCTTTTTACTATAACCCCTCTTAGTAATATTTTTTTCTACTCCCCCCCTGGGCTGTGTTTGGCACTTGCGGAGTGCGTTTTTTATGCCATGTTAAGGCCACTTTATGCGCTTTTTATGGGTCCGCAGCATCGTAAAAAAAATTCTTTTCTCACCCATACACAGAAATATATATAGTTATGCTCTTGTGTGTGTTCCCACACACATACAAATTCATTTATGATTTTTTCCACTCACTTATGTATATATTTTTATATTTATTGATTTTGTATTAAAAATGTAAGTGCCGGGCTTTTAGTTTGGTTTTCGACCATGGATGGCGTAAAGTTTTTTATGGTATTGAAATAAAGCGATATACATTCAATATATATAAACATAAATAAATAAATAAAGTTAAACAGAACTAAAGGTTTTTGAGAATTACATTCTGGGTAGAGTGAGAATGCGGTGAATCAGATGGGTTAAAGGTTTATATCAAATAGTTTTAGTGGAGATATAAAGGAAGGAAGGAATTTTTTAATTGGTTCTGTGGAAAAGGTATGACAGGTTCGTTAGGAATTAATAAAAAAATTCAAGAGATTTTTTTTTATATAAATAATGGATATCAAAATGTTGTAACCATATATTATTTTATATTTATGTATATAACAATGCTGGGAATTATCATTTTATTCATAAGCTTGTAACTCTAAAATAAATCATTTCTGACCCTATAAAGTATGTATATTCTTGATCAGAATCGAAAGGAGAATCAATCTGGGCATGTCTGGGAAAAAAATTAATTTTTAAAACATTTTTCAAAAAATCTAAAAATTGATAAGGTCATTCTTTTTTCCCAAAAATCGACACAAAATTTATTTATTTATTTAGTATGCAGATTTGTTAATCCAGTAAAAACTAGCATAGAGCAGCTTTCCAAAATATTAATGATTTTTTGGCTTAGTTATGAGATTTTTAAACTATGATTTTTTGACTAAAATTGCTGTTTTTATACCTTTTTGCAAGGTTATTTTTATTTTAGTCAAAAACTTTTAATTGCATCAAAAAACGTAGTATGCAGATTTGTTAGTGCTTTAAAAACTCGCACAGAACAGCTTTCCGAATCAAAATTATGGCTATTTCGGCTAAATTATGATATTAGGAAAACATTGATTTTTCAATGAAATTGTCTGTTTTTATACCTTTTTTGCAGAATAAAATTTCAGTCAGAAGATTGAAACGCAGTGAAGGAATCATTTCCGACCCTATAAATCATATATATTCTTGATCAGTATTAATAGCTGAGTCGATCAGGTTCATCTCCGGGAGTAAAAAAAAATTTTAATTTCTTTCAAAATTTTATTAGGTGTAAAAAGGGTTTGTAAAACTGATAAAAATTTCAATTTTTTTAAATTTAAAATTTAGTATGCAGATTTATAAAACTCACAAAAACTAACATGGGACAGCTTTCCGAATTGAAATTAATGATTTTTTGGCTGAGTTATGAGAGTTTTAAACTTTGATTTCTCTAGAAAATTGACATACAAAAATATGGAAAAATATATATTCAAAAAATTCGAATATTTTAATTTTAGTTATGACTGATATCCAAATAAATCCTATAATTCAAATGTAAACTGCAAGGGTATTTAAACTTCGAGTTCCCATAGTCAGCTTCCTTTCTTGTTTTTATTTTACTTCTCAATAGAGCATCGCCAAAGGGTAAAAGCACAAAAAATATATATTTATACATCATATATACATTTAATATTTTGATACAAACAGGCGACGATTGCGACTCGATTATTTACAATTTGATTTTATTTTTACACAGCCATTGACACACACACACACACACACACACAGAGAGGAAAAAGGGGGTAAAGGAAGGTCCCGGAAAAGCCCCAGTGAGTGTGTGCGTGTGTCCTAAAGGCAGTGAGAAAAATCAATCAAAATCGATTTAAAAGCACAACTTCCGTTGCGGATTTACCAATGTCCGTGTGTGTTCATAGGGCGCTGTGGGTGTGTGTGCATTGAGTTTGTGTGTGTGTGTTGTGAAAATGTTACCAATTTATTTGTTTTTATGCCCTCGTGTGTGTTTTATTGCCTCTGCTTTTGTTGCTGTCATTGTCGCTTTGTTGCCTTCATCCAAGTCCATTTCCATTTCCCCCTTCTCCATTTCCCCTCGATTTCCCACACATTTTCCCGCCCAAAAAGAAAATAGGAGAAATTTATAAAAAAAAAATAACAGGGGAATCACTTTGCATGTCCTTCTTCTGCTTTCACACACATATTTGGTCAATTTTCAATAACGGAATTGAAACACAAACACCCTTCCCACACACACACTCACACTCACATTTACGCATTTACAATTGGATTTTCGTGTTTTTCCCATTGTTGTGTGAAAGGATTTTGCTTGGGGATTGGAAGGCCGAACAATAAAAGAGTGGAAATGGCATAAATACGTAATTCAGGACATTTGAATATTTCATAAGGACATGACCCACATACAAAATAAAGCACACAAAAATTATTACAATTCTCTGGCTGGTTGTTGGAAAATCCTTCTCTCTCCTTTTGGGTGATGGACATTTTTTTGCTTTTATTGCTGATAGTTTGCATTGTAATTGAGTGGAGAGGGGGAAAAAAGGACACAGAGAAGAGGATGGATTCTGTAAATTACCATAAGATGAATGTGGAGAACTTTTCCATGTGTTCCAAATTACTTGTTGGAAAACTGTGACTTGCTGCAAAGTCTCGTGAGGATAATAGGAACAATATGGATTTTAAAGGATTTTTAATAAGTTGGTTGGGAAATGGTTACTAAAAGGAAATTTTGTAAATAAAAATTATGTTATATCTAATTAGGATTCTGTTTAAAGTTAAACTGTTAATATTTTAATTATTTATATATGAGAACATAATATTTTTATCATTTAAACTTTAATATGTTCTTAAAACCTTTAAAAATGTGTTAAGAAGAATGCAATGCAAATTGTAAGTTACCAAATTTGATGTACTGTATTTTTTATGATCTTAACTTTGGTATTCTACTTCCTAATACTCTTTTAGAGATCTCTACTTATAAAAAACATATATTTAATACCTAATTTCCAATCCCATATCTCCCTTAAAAACCCTAATTTAAACCCAACTTCAAACTCAATTTCCTAAGGGACAATCAAAACCAAGAAAAAAAAAAGATATTGTCACCCTTGTTCAATGATATCACATTGCAGGTATAAGCAATAAATCACAGGATGTCCCTTACTCCCCTCAATCATTTCCCCTTAACTTCGATTAAATTGACACCAAACACCCGATATTCCCTGATTGAATTTGACCGATATATCGTATGAAATAGATAAGGAATCGGAGTTGGCCAATTATGGGCCATCCTGCTTTTGCTGCTTCTGCTGCCTTTTTGGTCAAAAAACCAACGAAATTGTTGACTGACATTTGGCATCACTTGAGTGCCCGTCCGTCCACCTGACAAATGCCTTTGGATATCATTCACGCCCGGCACTCATTCATTCACGTTCGCATTCACATTCATACATTCAAACATTCACATTCACATTCACTCATACTTTACACCGCCTTGCCACTGATTGGCATTGACAGACGGCGATGGTTGTCGCCGGGCAACTGCAATTTTGTATCTTGATAAATTACTTATGACTGGCCCAGACACTGATGAGGAGTACTTTTGCTGGGTTGGGGGAACAAACCGACAGACGCAGCAAAAATCACCAAGTGTGCACCTGAAAACATTTAACGATAATCGAAAAAACAGGGCAGGTGAAAGTGGCTAAGGGATACTCTTTATAACTATATATTTTTTTAAATATTTTTATATGACAAGAAAAGAGATATAGAACAGGGGAACTAAAAGGTTTTATTATAAGATATTAGTAATATTTTTTGCATTAAAGTTTATAAGTTGTGCTAGAAATAATGGGAAAGAAGAGCTTATAAAATGTTTAATTTAAATGCTGTCTTTTTGTTATTATCATATAATTTCATATCTATAAATGCAGCCTTATGTATATTTATTATAATATAATTTTAAGTCTATAAATGCAGCCTTATTTTTATTATAATATAATTTCAAATCTATAAAATATATACCTACAAGACACAAGTTTTCAATAATTACAATCTTAAACACATATCCCTTACCTAACTCTCTATAAAAAACCAAATTAAATATCTCGAAAAGAATCCTTGCTCAGAAAAACATGGAATGACAAGAAAGTTTTCCAAAAAATCAACTAGATTTTGTGTAGAAAAACAAAAAGGCTGCAAAGGAAAACTATTCCAAAATGAATTAGTAATAATATTTTTTTGTTTGCCTTTTTATTGCCCTGCACTTTTCATGTTCTTTATTTTTCTTTTTATATATTTTTTTTCTTAGCTAAAACTTTATTCTCTGCCTTGGCTATATAACGATTTCGTTCGCCTTTTTTCTGTTTCTGTGTGTTTTTGGCAGCCAACAAAAGGCGACAGGAAAATGGGTTAGCAGAAGGGGAAATCGATGAGACGACAACTTGTGATGGCAAATGGTTGCCTGATGGGTGGCACTGACTTTGCCACTGGTGGCACCAACAGTGGAGGCGTCTCCGGGACAGTTAATGGCGACAAACGGCGGCGTCGTGCACGTCTGGAAGAACCCAAGACGAGTGGCGACGATCCGGTTGATGGTAATGGTGACAACGACGGTGTCGTCGACCAGACGAAAATTCAGCAAGCCAAAAACAACAACAAGAACAAGAGGAAAATAGTGTCCTAGACAGACTCCTTGGACAGGACTCTGAGGGACACCCCATCGGTTGAGTAAATCAAACCAATTTCCCCAAAACTCAACTAACTCAAGTAGACAATAACAAATCATGGCAATTGAAAGAAGAGGGGATGTGATGAATGGTCAATTTGCTAGATGTTATTATAACACTATAAGGGGGGAAAAAGGGGATTTTAAAGCAGTTTTCAGAGATTTTCAACCACCTTTTCTTGTTTTATAATCCCCTAAGGCTTCAAATTGAATTTGAAAAGGTTAATAAAAGTATTCCTTGGGAGTTAGTAAATAAAACCAAACTGTATATAATGATATTCTTACTTTATCAAAATATTTAACTTATTATTTAAGTAAAAACCTCTTTGTTTTTATATATGCACACTCTTCAGAATCTCTTAATCCTTCAAACCTTTTATTTCTATGAACAATAAACTCCCCAGAAACCCAAACATATCTTTCATAACCTTAGCATTCTTATCTCAAAACTTAATCATAACATTTCAGAATTCATTAAATGAATAAATTTAGGTTTTATTCGTTGATCTGTCAACCTTCATCAAGCTTTATTTTTTTTATGAACTCAATCAATGAATGAAACACTGGCACTTCATCCCTTTTATATCAAACTATATACATATATATATATTAGTATATATCAGGCAGACAATTTGAAATTACTTTTTTTTTGGTTTAGGTTTGAGGCGCTGATCCAGCGGGTGAACTTCTTAACAACGACTTCCGAGGGGAGCTTAAACTGTTTGCTTTTGCCTCATTGATTGTGTATTTTCTGCATTTGTTTGTTGTGATTCTCTCTGATTCGGCGGTATACGGATGCACACGCGCCCACAGTAAACACACTTGAAAAGCGATTCAGTCAACACAGATGAGAGGTTGACTCTCAGGGAAGCAGCTGATGACAAAGGGGGACAGGGCTGGGAAAACAGGACAGACAGACAGATTCCACCCACGACACTGACGCCGACGCCGATTTTCCTTCATGGCATTTGTTGTTCTTTGGTAAACACGCAATTTTCCAGTTTTTTGAGCCCAATGCTGCACGTGCTGGCAACAACAATGCCCAACAATCAGTCAATAAGTAAAATTAAAATAATAACAAAAATTTTTTATGAAAGAAAAGCACCAAGACAAATATAATCAAGGCAACAAAAGTATGAGATACTCTTTGTTATTAAATTTTATTTGGGAATATGTGAGGAAGAAAGTACGAAGAGGAATGATTTTGGAGGAAAATATATAAGAAATAAATATAAAAAAATATATACATATATTTCTATAATATCAATTTAAAGTATTTACAATTATTTGTAAAAGAAATTTACAAATTGTGGATTCTGTGAGGAAAAGTTTACAAAGAGGAATGGTTTTGGAGGAAAATATATAGGAAATATTTTTATAATACCTTCAAAAAGTATTCACAATTATTTATAAATGAAATTTACAAAATTTTGACCAATTTGTAAATAGATTTGAAGTATAGTTTAAGATTTCTCTAAGCCTAACCTTGACTTTGACTTTATATAAAGATTTATACCAATTTCTATGGAAAGTATACAATTTTCCTGCATTAGTTTAAAGGTTTAAATATATTTCAATATATCCCTAATAATAAATATATTCTACAAACTCCTGATCAAATTATATATACCCTTTCCAACTTTACAAAAATAAATCCCCATACCATAGATTCCCCCGCCAAAAACTGTTTGCAATTCAATGGAAAACATTCTTCCATTTAACTCATAAAAATTATTTCGTTTCAGTATTTGTTTAGAGATTTGTATTTTGTATCCAAGAATGAATATTAAGTAATATATATACATATATGTGTGTGTGTGTGTGTGTGTGGAATGTTCCACCAAAATGTTTATTTTGTTTACAATGCCCCGGCAACAAGTTGATGGCTATTGAGTGGGAGAGAATGAATATGTTTAATGATTGTTTTTATAATTCTTCTCAGCCAAGAAAATTGCGCAATTCCCCTCAATGGAAAATGCCCAAAAAAGAAAACAAAATAAATATCTATAGTATGATATATACACTTCCACAACTGGAAATAAATCAATACAGAAAAATCAAACCTATCATATCTTCAGCAACAAATTGCTCACTTTTCTTTTATTGCTTTTATTGTATATATATATATAAAGTTCTTTCAAGGAAACCGAAAGAAAACCCAAGCCTGTCTTTTATCCTTTTCGTAGGCACTCCACTTTGCCACCCAAAAAAATAAATAAAAAGAAAAGAGAAAAGCGAAGCGAAGAAAATGTTTTGCCCACTCCTTGTCGTGGCCCTAATCAAGTAACCCGAACACGTCCTTTGTTAGATTTATATGGAAAATATATATTTTTATACATGCAACCCAATGAATTCCCAACCCCAACCCCAACCCCATTTTCCTGCCACCGCCTGCTGCGCGAAAAACTCTTGGCTCCCTTTTCGGGGGTGGCTAGACTTTCCCGGCTAGTCAAAAGTGATATTTTACATATTTTCCGACAGTTTTCCATTTTTTTTTCCTACTCAGTCCCTTCTTGGCTGCTCCTTTTTTTCTCTGCCCAGCTTTGCTTGCATTTTATTACTTAACGCTTAAGTGTGCTTCTTAGAGGAAAAAAAGGAGGAAAAGAACAGGGAATGGGAAAATTCTTGGGTGTTTTTCTATGTATTTTCCCTCTAGAGTTTTTTCTCTTTTAAATTGAAAAGTTGTAAAAGGATTTCTTGGGTTGCTGCTCCTTTTTTGGTAAATTAAACACTTCTTTTCTTTTTTATTTTTTTTGGGAAATAATCAAACAGAAAAGTTTTTTATTCAACAAATATGGTGGAATGAAGATTTAACAAAGAATGGAAATGAAAATGTGGAGGACAATGACAAATAATGGAACGGTGGTTATGGTTTAAATATCACAATTACCAGCTGCCGGCACCACCACCCTGAGGTGACCAACCACCACTGGAAGCACCACCCGAAGACCAGCCACCACTGGAAGCACCACCAGAAGACCAGCCACCGCTGGGTGCACCACCCGAAGACCAACCACCAGCGTCACCAGCTCCAGAATCCGACTCGGAGATAATTTTGATGATCTTCACAGCTGTGGGAGCTTCAGCAGCACCACCACCCGCTGACCAACCGGCAGAACCACCCGAAGACCAACCACCACCGGATGAGCCACCATATCCACCGCCGCCAGATGAACCACCATAGCCGCCTCCATGACCACCAGCCGATCCTTGCTGCGAGATGATCTTGATGATCTTGATCTCCTGACCGCCACCACTGCCATGGGAGCTTCCACCTCCATAGCCACCGCCTCCTCCTGATTGCCAGCCTCCTGCACCACCGCCTCCTCCAGATTGCCAGCCTCCAGCACCACCTCCTCCTCCTGATTGCCAACCTCCTGCACCACCAGCTGGAGCGGATTCGTGGATCACTTTGATGATTTTGACGGGCGGGGAACCACCTCCACCACCACCATGATGATGATCGTGATCAGAGCCACCGCCATAGCTGTAGCCTCCATCGCCGCCGCCGCCGCCATATCCTCCTCCACCGCCACCACCTGCTCCTCCAATGAATCCTGCATGGGCCACAGCTCCCAGAGCCAGCAAACAGACGAAGATTTTCATGTTGACCTGATGGAGATGAGCCAAAGCGTCGAACTGATGCCACAACCAGGTCGTGGTTTCACTTTTATAGAGCAAAAATCCCCCACAAAAATCTTACATAGTGGCCTTGTCCGGAAGCCAACGCAAAAGGCTGCACTGCACCATGGACACCCCCGGGCCAGTTAGAGATATTAACACACAAGGCTCGAGTGGCTCCAACGAAAGCCTCTAGTGGGTTCATGTCGAAAGACTCTACCCCCTTAACCGCCATTGAAGGTTACATTTGCTGATCAAATCAGTTGGAAAATTACATTTTTGTGGGGGGTTGGAGATGGGATTTATATAAAGAGGAAGTATATACTATATAAATAGGAAGTTTTCTTATATTAAAATATATTTTATATGCATTTTAATACCACAATTTCAAGAAGAAGTTAAAAATTAAAGTTATTTCATAAGAAATTCTATTTCTTTTTGAAATAAGACAAATTAAGCTTTTAAATCTTTTCAAAAACCTTATGAATTTTTTAAAATATTTATTCTAAAATATATTTTAAGACAAATGAAATTGAAATCGACCCACTTTCTATCTTTTAGAGTATCCCATCATCGACTTTAATCAAAATTTGTTATACTTTCTCGTGATTTGTTTTGAATTATGTAATCAAAAGCATAGTTAACAAACAAATAAGCAAGCAGCCAGCATTTTTTTCTTATTTTTTGGCGCTTCGAGGGCACTTGAACCGAGTTTTTCCCCCAAACCATCTGCCTTTGGCACTCTCTCTCTTTATGTACTCCAACCCAAAACCATGATTAATGAGTGTGCAGAGTTCAGATCGCAGGTGAGCGAGTGCAGGTGAGAGGAGAGACAGAGACAGCAGGCGAGGTTCGTGCGCTTTCAACTTGTCCCTGACATCGATTTCTGGGCTACCAATTCAAGATGTTACGCAGGCAATTTATCCAGAAAACACTGGGAGAAAATTCAGGGGGTATATATTTAAAAAAAAGGAGAAGAAAATGCACCAGATTTCAGAGGATTTATAAAATCAAAGAACCCAACAGCTTTAGATCTCCATACCTCACCACTGTAACCTACCTACCGACCTTAGATCTCTAAAAATGATCATAAAAATAACTTCAAAGGTTTTAAATTCTTTCCAAAAAATATTAATAATTTTCCTCACCTTTTGTTATTCAAATATTTCTTCCAGTGCTTGGTCTCCTGTTATATTTTTCTTTTGTAATCAACCCATGCACATTCATTCATTCATTCATTCCAGCATTCATTCGTTCCAGCATCACCTTTTGCATTCATTCATCGATCATTTGGTGGAATGAAACTGGGGGCAACAGTTCTCAATGAGACGTCAAGTTCTCATTAAGACGAGAGAGCCGCATGCAAAATGCCCAAATCAATTAATCAATTTGTTTTGCCAATAAATACGACTAAATATGGCCAACGATCTCTGGCAATAAATGATAAATGGTTTCACCAACTCTCGTTCACATTTTGCTTTATTTCATTTGCCAAAATGAATTCAATTAAGCGAAAAGCTATGAAAAAGAAAAGACCAAAGACAAAAAACTGAACGTGGGAATATATTTTTGTGGCCACGCAAGACAAATATGCCAAAATGCTAACCTGCTTCGTGTCTAAATAGATCACGCATGCAACATATTGCCATTGGCAAATGATTTTTAAATAATTTCATACACTTTTTGCAAGACTTGAGACTTGGAACGTTAGATAAATTAATGGTCATTCATTTTCATTCAGTTATAACTCTATTGGGGGTCGATTTGCATTGGATACGACAGGTGCAACAAGTAGGAAGTTTATATAGTTGGATATATTGATTAATGAGAGTGAGATGAGATATATGATAATGTAATATATTTTGTTATGTTAAAATTAAATAAAGAATTGGATTAATTGCAAAAGAAAGGTTTATTTAAACTTTAATACAAATATGCAACTAATTTAGAAAACATATTGAATTAAATATTAATGAAATAAGAACTATTCAAGGAAATCGCATTATTTTTAGGTCTTATGAGGCGATAAATATTCATTCATTTCCGTCACTAAAATTGATCAAAATTCGAATTGATTCATTGATATTTTAACTATATAAGGTGTGTTTTTAAAAGGAGATATGTTTCTATTATTATTAATATCGTTAACATGCTAAGCTTAATCCCTCTTTAAGAAATTCTTTAAAATATGAAAAATGTATTAAATAAGATATGTAAATATATTATTTTTAACAACAATGAAGTTGTTTTAGTGCAACTAAAAAATTTAATTAATTAAAAAACTCCTGTGATAATAATTCCCAACTCTTCCTTGTGACCCCTGACTGTCCCTGTGCCCTTTCCCTCTTACGTCACAATTTAGTCACACTGACATTTGGTGGAAAAATATTGTTTGGAAATAGTTGGTGGACGAAAAGTGAAATAAAGTTGCAATTGCAGCAAAGAGCTGTCAAAATGTTGCTGCTGTCGCTGCTGTTGCAGCTGCTGCTGGGCTCGGCAACCTGCTGACTGCTGCCCGTCGTTTTTTTCTTTCCCATGTGAATGCTCAACCGATTGCAAGTGTTTACCCATTCGCCCCCTACTAACCCCCTTTTGGGCAGCTGCCACTGCTACTTGGTTGATATTTTTGCTATATCTTTTTTTTTTTTTGTTTTTCCAGAAACAATTTCGACAGTCGCGCATTTTTCACGCTGCCTCATTTGCAGCGATTTTCAATGCGATATTTGTTGCTGTTGCCAGTTGCAAGTTGCAAGTTGCAGTTGTTGTTGTTGCTTGTTCACATAACCATAACTCCGCATGGCACCTTCACAGATTTAACTGAGCTTTTCCGATACCCTTAAATGGGGGCATTCATAGTTTGATATTCATATATGGCATAATTTTCTATAAAAGGTTAAAAGGGGATTTATAGATGGGAAAATTTTAAATTAATATAATATCTCGGGGACATATTCAGTAATTTATGTTATAAATTGTAGAAGTATTATTATTTCATAATATATTAAAATTAACTTCAAATAAGATGTACGGTGGGGTGAAATTGTATTAAAGAAATTTGATTTTCTTTATGACATTAAACAAATATTTAAAGAAGTATTTATAGTATTTAAACTTAAGTTATTAAAGCTTGAGCAAATAAAATACTTTATGAAGCAAATTAATATGTTTTAAGAAAAGTTAATAATGGAAGTATTTATTAAATAATTCAATTAATAATTAATGAAACAATTAAATGATTTTATTTACAGTTAATAATGGGAACTAAATATTAAATAAATCAGTTAATAAATATAATAAGAGTCCTTGGTATATTTGAATAAATATATTCTTAAATAAATATTATTCTTACACAGTTTTGTTGTAATAACTCTTTCAAAAGTAAACCTCTCCCTTTATAAATCTTTTGAAAAAATTGGTTAATAAATATTTAAAGAAACTCTAAAAGATATTCATAAAATATAGTAACATATCAATTGTATAGTGATATATAATTTAGTAATATAATTTAATTATAGTATTTAATATAAGAGTATTTACTTCACACACTTTCCTATATTTTTCCTTGGGGTTTTCCTCACATATGCTGCCGCATTGACTTTTATTTCGTTTGATTTCCTCGCCTTCAGGATCGTGACACACGGCAATGGATGTTGCAACTTGCAACTTGCAACTTGGCCACAGCAGCTG